>NW_020664561.1:40694235-40797230 GCF_002925995.2 Terrapene triunguis | reverse complement strand
TTTTTAATGCTGTTTTTTGTACATAATTCTATGTTTGTAAGTTCAACTTTCTTTATAAAGAGATTGCACTTCAGTACTTGTATTAGGTGAATTGAAAAATACTATTTTGGTTTTTTACAGTGCAAATACTTGTAATCAAAATAAATATAAAGTGAGCACTGTACACTCTGTATTCTGTGTTGTGATTGAAGTTAATATATTTGAAAATTTAGAAAACATCCAAAAATATTTAAATAAATGGTATTCTATTATTGTTTAACAGTGCAATTAATCATGATTAATTTTTTTAGTTGCTCCATTAATCGCAATTAATTTTTTTAATTGCTTGACAGCCCTAGTATTTTTATATACCTTTTCTAGACGCCGCCATGGTACCTCTTGAACATAGGCCTTGACGTACACCACATGACAATATGAGGAAATGAAGTGATTGCAGATATCCAGGGCAAATTGTTCTATAGTTTGGATCTAAGAAAACAAATAACACATTAGAGAGCACCAATGATCTAATGTATATTGGCATACAGAATACAACATGCACAGTTTGTCTGGATCACTGTAAATATTTTGATTTAAATGGATTTTGTGGATGATATGGATGCCATTCAATTCTGGGTTTATAAAGACTGTCTTTCTACCCACCTAGTCAGCATGCACTGTAAACTACAATAGGAGCTAAAGATTCACATTCATCAGCGATCCCTTTTTCCTTAGGTATAGTATTATCCACACAAAGGAAAGGGAGAGGGCAGGTAGAATAACTGGATTGAGAGAAGCCACCACTGGTACCTGATCCTTAGAAAATGTAATATCAGAACATTCCTGGTAGGTGGTCTCATTGAACAATAAAAACTGCAGAACGCTAAAGGGTAAAGATGGGATTTCATAATGAGATTGAGAATTTGGTCCATAGTGTGGTATAATTAAGCTATATGGAATTAGCAGATTAAAAGAACAGCTGAAGCCACTGAACTGGGGGTAATGATACTTATTTTCTTTGAAAAGCTTTTTGAGATCTGCTGATGGAAAGCACTATATAAGAGCTAGGTATTATTATTATTATTTATTACGAAAGAGTGCACAGCTGTCCTACTACAAAAGGTACCTGAAGACAGGTGTGAGAACAGTGCTGGCTTTGTCAGACAAAAGACTACACCAGAAAACTGAAGGGAGGCCCAAATTCCAAGTTTAAGATTCAGAATTGGATTCATACTTTTTCAAAGTTCAGGGGTATCAGATCCAAGGGGTCCAAATGCAAAAAAAGATTCATGATGGGGGGCGGGGTTGTCAACCAAACCTAAAAATGTCTTCCACATATAAAATAAAGATTATCCACACTTGTGCACCAAATACCAGATGAGAAAGTCAATGTTGTGTATGAAGAATTAGTACTGGAAAAAGGAAAGATCCAGTTCAAAATCTTGAAGGGAGCTTCAGTGCCAAACTGAAAAGCAGGAAGCCAGAAAAACATATGAAAGAGAGTAGGAATTTTGCATTAGCCAAACTCTTTTCAACTTTTGCCTGGAGAAGAGCTTCTCGACCTGGGTGAGCTTTGGAAGGGGATAGAACAGGGCAATGAAAGAGGAGAGAGGATCTTTTGAAATATGTTGACAATAGAAAACTAAGTACAATGATCACTTCCAAACAAATCTGGGGCAGCATCATAAATAACAGTCAGCACAATACTAAATAGAATAGTTTAAAAATACCCCTTTGCATTTTGCCAAAGCTAAGACGATGTTCTTCATGGTGTCAGTAGGGATAACAGCAGAATTTTCTCCATGCAAGTACTCATTGACAGAATCCAGTCTAACATGTACACAAGCTTCCACTTCTTTAATGAAGTGTTTCTTGTCATCTCTTCTAATGCGAAGGAGTTTAATCACGTTCTTTCCATACTCGGAATTCAGGACTTCCACATCTTCATTCTGCAGTGAAAACACAGGCATTTCTTACTCAATGGAGATCACAATTATAAAGGAAGCCAGAGCCAGGCTCAGCTGGATTAAATACTTGTTTCTTTATCAATGGCGATCATTTTATTTTTGTGTTTATCCTGGAATACTACAATAAGTAAGGTCACACCCAGGGGAAGGTGTGAGGTTCTGGCAAGAAGAAAGAAACCATTTTAAGGAGATACTAGTATTAATAGTAGTAGTGGTATTTAATGTTTTTATTGTAGAAGCCTCAACTGTTATAGGCCCTGTTGCACTGGGCACTGTACAAATACCCCATGTAATCTGTCTATTGTCTGGAACAAGGAGAGTTATAATATGCCACTATGGCTATTAGACTTGATTCACCACCGTGTTACTTTTGGTTTATATTCATTGTTATCAATGGAGTGTCACATGTTAGACTGAAATCAATGGAGTTACACCAGCTTAAAACAGAAATTATACACTGCTGAATGAGGCCCATTATTATTATTATTATTATTGTTTGTTGTTTGTATTGTGGTAGTACCCAGGGACCCTAATCATGAAACAGGACCCCATTGTGCTACACACTATGCAAAAACATAAAAATAGACAGTCCCTGCCCCAAGGAGTGTACAATCTAAGTCTAAGACAAGAGACAATCAATGAATACAACAAATGGGAGAGGAAAAGGAAACAATGAGACAAGATATTATGTCTCTCTCAGCACATTGCTCAGATGTTTGAGTAACAAACACCCCAGGCTGTAAATCTAAGTGACTATAAAGTGTTTGATGGAGTGACTCTGGATTTATCTTCCTGTAGCTGAGATCATCCCTCACTCTGGAGCGTCAAGCCATGCCATTGCCTCAGATCTACACACTCATTTTCTGGCTTGCTCCTGGAAATAATGAATGCAACCAGCCCAAAGGTATCAAACTCCTTTTAAACCTCTCCCCAAATTTGTAACAGCAACAGGGTGACCAGACAGCAAGTGTGAAAAATCGGGACAGGGGATGGGGGGTAATAGGAGCCTATATAAGAAAAAGACCCAAAAATCGGGACTGTCCCTATAAAATTGGGACATCCGGTCACCCTAAACAGCAACAAAATATAAGCAGAAACAGTAGGGTCTTGCAGTATTTCAAAGCTACTAACTCCCTGGAACACACTTATTTCTCAGACTAAGGTTTTCTTTCTACATATTAACTTGGTTCATTTTTCTGGTTGGCATTTTTCCCCTATTACCTTTAAAAATATATTTATGGTTTTCAGTTACTGCTGAGGTTTCTAGTAACAATCCAACTAAGTATTTAAAAGAACATATTATAATTATTATTAGTTATTATTTCAAAGCATCCACAGCGAGCTGAGTACTTCACAGAAAAGGTGTAAATGACAGGTCTTTACTCCGAAGTCCTTCCTGTGTAAGTGGTGGATCTGTTACACAAATGAGACTATAACATACACCAGGAAAAGAGGTGGTCAGAAAAGACTCATGTTACCAATAGATGAGGATATTGTTACTCCAGTTAGGCACACAAATATGTACTGGTCCAAAAATGGTGGAGTGGGTGGGTGGGATTTTGGGAGATCGTAGGGTCCTAAGTAGTGATTTGAATGGATCAAGGATGGAGGTTTGACAAATGGATTTCAAAAAGGTATGCCAAGCTACGGGGCAGGATGGAGGAAGGGATGGAAGCACTTGTGAAAAAAAGAGACAAAAGGGGTATCAGATTGGCAAAGCAGAGGGTATGGCAAGAATGCAGAGGAAGATCAGGTGAGATATTTAGGCAGGTTTGTGAGACACTGTGCCCCATGTAACACTCTGTGCTCCATGTTCACCACTTTTATATGGTTTTGATATATCCTGTACAAAGTATGCCTTGTGTGGTATCATGTGAAAACTCATAATCTGCTGACCATTATTATCTTGGTAAAATGTGTGTGGCAACTTTGCATGTAAAGTTATGAGACTACTGTATTGCAATGATTTTACAGTAACATGTTACAAAGTTAGAAAAGCAGGCTCAAACTAGTTTTTCAGAGACAAAGACACACTTGCAGGTCAGCAGAATGCTAAAGAGTCATTACTAAGGTCCTACTTGAATCACAGGATGATTGTCAAATAATTGCAGCTGTGTTGAGGACAAGATATGGAAAATTGCAGAAAAGTAATAAAGGACCTTTATTAATTGCGATAATTTGGAAAAGCCAGAGAAGACTTACTTGTTTAAGAAAAGTTTTGTGGAACAATATAAACACTCAAGTTATGCCTGCAAATTGTTTTGATAACCAGACATTTTGCTGCAACTATATTGTAGTTATTAATGTGCAGGGTTGACAGCCTGAGCACCGCATGCACAGGGCTGGCAGCCTGAGCCCCAGCTGCTGGCAGCTCAGATAAATTAGGTTCTTCTGCACTAATGGGGTGAAAAGTGTGTGTTACAAATGCCAAAATGTATGCAAAATTGTGGACTGTGAAAAGTAAGCTAATTAAAATCAAAATTGCGGTGGAAGCCTAATATTGCAGGATCTGCAATTTCCGCAATATTGGAAATTAAGTAGGGCCTTAGTCACTACCTGTTTAATTGGAGATTCCCCAGCAGCGACGTTGTAAGCAAGTATTTACAATTCATCTGAAGGACATACGCAATGGAACTGCTGACCCCATGACCCAGCAAAGACTTTTCCAGTACAAAGGGTCAGAGTATAAAAAAAAGAGACAGTGACCACCTCATTACCTCTCCTCCCCCATCTCTACTCACGGCAGTGAGATCACTTGAGAGACAATAGGAGCATCATTGGATTGGGGGGAGTGGTTCTAATTGGTAATCTTTCCAGTTAGTATGGACTGCTGAAAGTTTTTGGGGGAGAGAAACCTTTTTGATGTCAAATCTTATTTAGCTTGGTAAAGTTTAGGAATTAGTTTGCAGTTTTATCCCGTGTGTAACCAGTTCTGACTTTTATGCCTTTATCACTTATCATTTCAAATACATTTTTCTCTAGTCCATAAACTTTTTATTCTTTTACCTAATCCAGTATATATTTGGATTGAAGTGCTTTGGGACTCCACGTCAGCCAGCAAGGCTTGAGCATATAAACATTACCCTTTGTTGGAATGTCGGACCAATATGAACTTATGCTGTACAGGGGTATACTGAGCAGTATAAGTCACACATTCCTGGGATGCAAAGCTGGGGTTGAGGAATTTGCAGGTGTTGCCTTGTATGTAGTTCATGAATGGCTGGGAGAGCATTCATGTAACTTTGCTAGGAATGACTTTAAATGCTAATGGCTGTGTGTGAGCAGAGCTTGGAGAGGCTGCTTGTGAAAGGCACCCTGTGCTGGAGGGTTAAAGGGACACAGCGGTTCAACAGTCCAGATTGTACCCTGGGGGTGTCACAAGGGGCTATATGATGTACGATCTTGAAAGTAAGGACAAAAAGTTTGAGCTTGATGGTCAGCAGCACAATGGGGATCTGTAAGGGACGAGGTTAGGAGGAGGCGATTGCAGTAGTCAACAGGTGGGAGTTGATAAGGATGTGGGAGAGTGGTTACAGCATCATGAAAGAAAGCAAAAAATGTTTTTTTTTTTCAATATCCAGAAAGAAACAACAGTAGTTGATCAGAGGTGCTGGATATGGGGAGTGAAGGAGAAGGAGGTTTCGACTGAGTGATAGGGAGGCTAGTGGTGGTATTAGTCTTGATGGAGAGAAGAGGTAGTGGAAATAGTGTGGGAGGAAAATACTCCATTTATAAAAGTCTACAGCAGGTTCACTCTGTATTACATTGCTTTCTTTGTACTATAGCATAAGATGTAAGTGCTATATTGTCGTGTATTCGGTAAGAAGTAGAAGATGATGAAGAAATGCTAAGGATACATATTCAGTGTCCTTGAGGTAGCACGGTATAATACAATGATACCACTACAAGAGACTACCTCAAACAGGCAACTTCATGCCTCAATAAATTACCCTAAAATACTACCAACTGTTTGTAGTACAATTCTGCTCCACCTTTAATAAAAAGGAAAACCTCTAATAATGAGCCAATTTTTGTTGGTTGCTTTACAACAGTTTTGACTGTAAATGCTTTATCTGTACATCAATGCGGACCAAAAAGGTTGCAAGCTCCAATATAAGGTTGCAATTTTTTCTGTACTGCTGTTCTTCTGTACTACACGCTGTTCATATGATATACTTTACATGGTATATTAATCCTATTCCTTCAATATAGAATACAATATGATAATGAGAAAATAGGTTATTTCCATAGATTTTGCAACAGATGCATTACATTAAGTGCAATGCTGAGAACACAGCTGCTACTAATTTTATATTTTAAAACCTATCAATCAAATTGTTTTATTATCGAGATTAATTACTAAGATTAATGTGAACTTGAAGATGAAGTTCAAACTTCCAGGGGGATGAAACTGAATCAAATAAGAGAAATGCACTTCAGAAAACAACTCCTTTAAAATCTGGTATTTGCTCATTCTGTGCAGCTGACAGAGAGACTCTTTAGAGAGTCGCTTTGCTTTGCTGTAACTTAGTTCCTCCATTGTCCCCGTGGGCAGCTGAAATTTCCTGCAGAAGTGAAGATGGTGACCAGGATGATGGTAAGTAAAGAACATATGCAGAGAAGTTTGGGAATGTGAAATTATTAAATAGATGGATTACAGAACTGTACTGCACATCAATCAGTGTTTTCATCTTTTCTACTTTGTAGGTAACCTTTGAGCAGTATGTCAAATGTAGATTACTGAAATCTGATTGAATTTCATTGTAAATAACCCATCATTGCATTATGACTAACTGCAAAATTATCATTGGTTTACAAAGTATTAATTTTGTATGTCCACAGAGCTTTTAGGATCTGAAAAGTTCCTCTGAAGGCTCAGTTTTACAAAGTATCCTCTTTTTTTTTTTTTTTTGGTCCTTGAGATTCAGCAAAGATTTTTTTCTTTTTACTCATGCACTGAACCTTTTGTGAATCACTCAGACCATGCTTAGTTCTGTTTCATGTTTGCTTGCAAGCACTCCTGCCTCTACCTCTTCTGGCCATTGTACTTCGGCAGTTCACATGCTCTCCCGCAGAAGCCTGGGTCTCTGTACTGTCATGGACCGATACAAGAAGAATCGTTTCTGTGAAGAACTTACAGTTGACATTCTGGACAGGGCCAACAAGCAGGTGCAATACCACGGAGAGAAGGATTCAGAGCAAGTGGAAAGGCACAGGCAGGCTGCAGAGTGCAGGCTCCTGCTGTGCCTTCACCAGGGCCTGAGTCCCCTCCATGTTACCATGCGCTGCATGCCAGGAACAGTATGGACAATTCGGTGGTTGGGTGGCCCATGCAACCAGTACTTAGCAGCAGCTGGGCAGGGCAAATCTATGCCCAGCATACTTCCAACCTTGTGCTGATCCCCTCCTCACTGCATGCATCCCCCTCTATGCACACACTCCTGCAGGTCTCCACAACGGTGCAGTTGTGGCAAGCGCATGCTAAACACACAAGAAAGGTAAAGGAGAACATGCTAGGGGACACACAGAATTAGGGGCTTTTTTTTATGGCACTGTTTGCACTGTTCAATGTTTGGTTTATACAGTTTGCTTTATCACTGGTTGTGGTAGTAGTTTATTATTGTTGTTTTGGTGCTCTAGGGAAGCTGGTTTACCTGGCAATGCTGTGATAGTGTTTTTGTAATACAAGTAAAGGCTTTTATTTTATTAAGAAATGTTATTACCGTCACTGTATCATCTTCTAGTGTGTGTTTTGAATAATACACATAAATACAGGATACAGTGCTATGGGAAAGCAGCACAGCCCCCCCATTACACCCAACCTCAGTATGGGTGGCACAATTGAGCCTTATGTGTACAGCTGTTTTTTGCCATCCATATATTCGAGTATGTAAGGCTTCCTCCTTATTCTTCTGAGCATAATTGTTCTTAGCCCCTACATTTCTAAGCAATTTCAAAACTGTCCATAATCTACAGACTGTACTGTCACTTCCTTCCCCCCCCCCATCTCTGACCATAAAGAAGTGAGTTAGAGACTGTTAATTTACGCTGTGTCTTGGCATTTTTCCTGTGGGTTCAGGTTAGAACTGTAACTTTTTTCCTATGTGTTTACTGCATTTGAACATGTGTGTAGGAGAGATTTCAAGAAACCAATCAAATACTGGCAATCTGTTCATCTCTTCTGTTTGCATTATCCTTGTGCTCTATAACTGGAAGATGCTGTTTACAGTCTCACACTGTAGCCAAGCAGCAGGCAGAAATGTTCTGTATACTAGAGAAAAAAATGGGGAAATGCAAAAATAGATATCTATTTAAAGGCAAGTATCAGTTCATTTGCAATTTCAGTAGAGATTGTCTTAGCCCACACAGTTTGGATCTGGGTTTTCAGCACTTCAAACTTAGGGGTTATTTGGATCTGAAGTTTTGGGATCATTTGCAAAATTTTGATACAGATTTGGATTCCGATTTCAGAAATCCAGCAGTCTTTAGACCTTAGGTATAGTTGCAGGTTGATATCTCAGTAGCAGGGCTATACACTATTTGAGTTGTCACTATTAGTTACTGGCATAGGGGCTGTCACCACTGTTAATGTTTCTGTGCCTTCGTATGGGTCCACTCAGTCTGAACCACTGATTCCTCCATGAAAATGTCTGCAAAGGAAGCTGATATTGCAAAAGCCAATGCCCACCAACTGTAACTAGGTATAGATTTCATTCCCTTTTCCTCCTCAGAAATAAGAACCAAACTATTACACAGCACTTAAAAGTGTACAAAGTGCTTCACTGAAGAAGTGGATGCTTGGTTTATGAATCACACATTTGGGGGGTTAGAAACAGGTGTAGCTGCAATGCTGGTTCTTTTTTATTTTAAACAGCTTTGACTATTTTTGCTTTCATTGTGTATATTTGCATGATAAATGGAAGGTATCTAGTATCAACATAGACAAATATTAAGAAAGAACAGAACTCTGTGAAGAATTCTAGGATCAATGAGATAAACTGTATGGATCTTTTAAAGGGATAGGATCTCAGGCAACCTGAGTGAAGCTCAGATTGTACTTCATTGATTCAGAAAGCCAGTACATGTTATAGTCAATCATCTAGACCTGAAATATCTACACTTTTAAAAATACATGTGTGTACATTTTTCTTTTGAAATCTGCCACTCTGTTGTCAAGCAGTTAAACACTGAACACACCAATATCTTCTGTTCTGGTGATTTAAAAAATATCCCAACTTTTGTTCTCCCCGCTGCTGCCCACCTCATCCTCTGCCCTGGAGGAGGTTCTGCTGCTGGAGGAGAAACCCAGTAGCATCCTCTTTCGGCTGCTTCTGAGAGGAGCCTGTTGAGACGAGGCTGCTGCTTCAAGAAGGCTGATGCCTCAGAGCCGTGGCCTGGAGATGGGGGAGAGCTGGTTGCCTGGCCCCTTTTCTAGGAACCCTGGAGTCCACTTCTCCTCAGTGCCCAGGTGAACATGGCTGTTCTGGCAGGGGGGCACTGTCCCCCTCAGACAAAATGAGAACATTAAAACAAACTAAAGCTGGCAGTGTCAAAATCAGACACAAGAGGGCAGATCCTTTAGTTGAAATAAACTGTGCTATGACAATTTACACTGGTTGAGGATCTGTCCCAAAATGCCTGACACAAACTCCCAAAAGCAAGGAAATGTAAAGTTAAGCCACCTCACAGTACATACCTTCTACTTGTCTTCCCATAAGCACACACCTTACTGTCACCACAACTATTGGACACCACTGATCACACTCCACAACTTGAGCGCTGCCCCCCCCACCCTTTCTGCACACATGCCTTTACCAGATTATTTTCCCCTGCACTGGTGGTTGTGGATGTTTGGCGTAGTAGTTAATTGTGTTGGGAGAGGGTAGTTTGGCAAAGGGCTGTTAAAGGGGGTGATGGACGGTTGCCATCCTTTGCTGGGGAAAGGAGAGTTAAGAAAATTCAAAGCACAGAAAAACTAAAAGTGCGTGAAATTTCACACCCATTGGCCACCTACTTTTAAAGAGAAGTAGGAATTTATTTCCCCTTTTAAGACCATTTTAAAACGTAATCCTAACTCCTGAGTTGCTACCAGGTGCCTCCAGAATAACAGAAACTATACTGCAGCTTTAACAATGGAAGCGTTCAGCAAAGAGCTGGAGGGCTCAGAGGGGCTCCTTGCTAAAATTCTGTCACCAAATGGAAAGGAATTATGAGGAAATTTCCCCTGCTTTAGATGGGGTCAACCCCGCTCCACTGATGATTGTACCAACTTTCAGGCATTTAAAAAAGCAACAAATCCAGGGAAGGACAGTGTGGATCCCCCTATAGGCTCCCTCCCCCATTTCAAACTACACTAGCTGAATACTCCAGTTCACTTAGTGCAATTCTCAGGACCAAAGCAGAAACATTTCCAGTGAACTGCATGTGACGTAAGCTTGTTTGCTAAGCAGTGATTCTGCTCTGGCTGTGGTTACAATGACAGAGGGTTATTCCTGAAGTGACCAATGAATGGATTCTTGACCCGTCTATTCTCTCCAAGCATACACACCCATGGCTCCCATTTAGCCAGGGAGACGGAAGAACAACTTAATAGGAGCCCCTTGTTTGAATATTAGCAGCACATTCCCAGAGACATTACCACGCTCCATAATTATCCCCAGAAACAACTCCACCCGTATATGAATTTATATTAACTGTTGTGTGGCTCTGATTATACCTTTCCTTTTTAGGTTCTGAGAAAAATACCTCACTGGATTACTCAGCCCCTAATTTTATTAAAAGGCATGAAGCTATCAGTGCCCAGGAGCTGGTGCTACAGCATTGTCAGCAGTATGCAGTCTGTGTGATTTCTCACCACAGGAGATCAAGAACAGCCCAAACCTAACTGTGTACAGCACATGATGCAAGACTTGCTTTTTCACAACATCCTTCCTACAATGACAAGGCTGAAGAAAGACCAGACTCCACAGATACAGATAGAAAATGACAGAGAGAAGGGAAAAAGAAATTAAAAACACAAGGAAAAGTATGGGAAAAAATCTAGCAGTAGAGAGTAGAGACCATTCAATATACAATGATCCCAAACTGGAACTTCATACCTGGATTAGGTATGAAGTGATTAGGTACTTTATAAATATCAGTTTAGATTAGATAGTTTTATATTGAGTTATTGGACAAAGAAACCTGTATCTTCAAGGTCAGAATGGATTAAAAGACCAGTCCTTCCAGGCTCTGAGCAGGAAATCCTCAGAACCTTTCTGGCCTTTGCCTGAGGGGGCATGTATACTTGTATCCTATAGAACATACTACTTATCAGCTCAGGGATCCACCAAAGACATTTAAGACTTGGGATCTATATATGAGCTAAATTTGATATTTCTATTTTAAGTAGGTTAAGTTGTTGAGTATATATTTTTCATAGGGTTTTTTATCCAATTACTTAAGTGTAAAGCACCTTCTATATTTATATTATATTATATGAGGTATGTTTTATAAGGTATATTTGATGTTAATTTTTTTTTTAATTAAATTGTAAAATAATAAAAATGAGCATAAGGAAAAAAATTTCCACCTTGCTATTGACCAAAGGTTAATGTACAGTGTAAGTGATGCCTGTTGATTTTAGTATTACTTCATTGTTTTTACAATTTTGCTGATCTTAGATTTGCACATGAGATGTTTGGGGACAATTATGAGTTTCTTGAAGATAAGTAAAAGTAAGGAATGTGCTCCCATCCAACTGGCCAGTTTGTAGTGCTGGAACAAAGTTAAAACAGTGCAGAATATTGTCTTCACTGCTACCCAGGACCATTCAAAGCTGTGTGTGAAAGGAGGCAACTGTAATTCAGATTCCTACCCGCTGTGCATTGGAGAAGTGAACAGAGATGTGAGGGGGATGGTGGTGGTATGTGTGTTTTAAGCCATGTAGGAGACATTTTACAGTATTGAAACTTCACTGGAGTGTGATGCAACTCATTAGACAGGACACTCCTCTCTTAAAACCCAGATTGGCTTCCATCCCAGGCTGATACTGTGAAAACTTGCTTTCTGTAATTTGGTGGCATCAAAAAGTTGACTCATGACACTGGAGTGATAGACAATGTTATTTATATTTTTTTAAAAGTCCTTCAATGTTTAAAGATTCTTGTGTTCTTTTGATTCTCACATCCCTTGTTTTGGGTCATTGTCCTGCAATGTGTACCAGATCTGGGCTCTGGAGACTGAGAGATGTTGAATAATCTGAACTGCCTGTGATGTGCTCTAAAACTCAAAGGGCGGCAGCTTAAGAACATCCCCATTATAAAACAGTCCTATAGAATATAATAGAGATGAAACCAGCACGGTTCTATAGAAAAGTAATAGGGTTCTATAAAACATATAGGCCTGGTCTACACTAGGACTTTAATTCGGATTTAGCTGCGTTAATCCGAATTAACCCTTCACCCGTCCACACTACAGAGCCAGTTAATTCGAATTAAAGGGCACTTAAAATCGATTTCTGTACTCCACCTCGACGAGCGGAGTAGCACCTAAATCGATTTTGTTAATTCGAATTAGGGTTAGTGTGGCCGCACACCACCGAATTACTGTGTTTAAGTTAATGGGGTAGTGTGGCCGCACACCACCGAATTAATGTGGTTAAAAACCGAATTAAGGTGCTTAGTGTGGCCGCGCACAATCGAATTTATACAACCTGTTTCCCAAATTCGAATTATCTAAATTCGGATTAATCCTGTAGTGTAGACATACCCATAGACTTAATGAATTATATCCCTTCCATTGGTGCTGCAATATTATCTGCTCCCCCCAATCTCTGAAGGAGGCAGGTCATTCTCATTCTTGATACTGACTTAGCAGCCCTGAATCAGGAAGGATTTTCTTCTCCCTGCTTTCCTCTCTGGCTTTTAAGGGTAGCACAGCAGAATCGGGATCAGGAAACCACTAACTTCTGCTGAGGTCACTGTGTGCAGGGGAGAGCAGTTACTACAATTGTTCCCAGCTGCCCAAGGGCCCTGCCTCCCCTTCTGCTCTGCAGTCACCTGTGCAAGTATAACACTGACAGACCTCGGTCAACGGCGGGCAGGATTGAACTGGGGACCTCTGGAGCTTAGTGCATGAGCCTCTACTGCATGAGCTAAAAGCCAACTGTAGCGCAGACTCATTTATCTCTCTCTTTAAGTGGTCTTGGTGCAGTAGATGGGACAGAACCACACCCAGGAGGTGTGTGGGTTACACAAGAAGGCAAGGGATTGGGGAAATAAGAGTGAAGAGGAGAGTAGAATGAAGAGGAGAACTCAGGAGATGAGAACTGAAGGAGGAGAGAGCAAGTCAGGGAAACAAAAGCAAGAGAGGAGAAGACAACTGATGGAGAGAGAGACACAAGAGAAAGGGAGTGAGATTGCAGGAGGCAGGAGAGGTGAAGGGCCAATAGCAGTGGAGGTGGAGAATGAGGGTGAGAGAGATACACAGGGTAGAATGACAATGTGGGAATAGAAAACCCAAGACGGGGGGGGAAGAGAACAAGATGGAAAGGGGAGGCCTCCCTGGAGGGTGGGGAAAAAGGAACAGAGAATCCAAGGAAGGAGTGAAAGGAACTGGACCTGGGGAGAGAAAGTGCTCTAGGGGCTGGGGAGAGTAGACTCAGAAGGGGAGCAGAAGACCTGAAGAAAAGAAAAATGAAGGAGATGTACAGAGAATCCCCAAGGTGGAGGGGAATGGGAGAGGTTAGAGGCCATGGGGCAGGATAGCAAAGAACCAGGAGAAGGAGAAACAAGGAGCACTTGCTGTTTATCGCACTTTCCTTCCATATAACTCACTGCACTTAACAAAAATGGTTAAGCATCATTCACCCCATTTTAATGATGGGGAAGCTCAGGCAGAGAAGAGATTACAATGAAAGACATAAACTAAAGTAACTTATGCTGCTCAGTGACAGATTCAGGGGTAGAACTCAGACTTCTCCACATAAACATCTTGGAGAAAGAGAGAAAAGGTTTCACATGGAGAAATAAATACAGAAAGAAACACCTGAAAAGAATATAAGATCAGAAAAAGCTAAATTTAGGGGGGGAAATGACAGCAAGAAACAGGAAAAAATCAACTGAGGTATAGATAAAATTGTCTAGAACCCCAAATCCTCCTTTTTATATCGGCAAGCACCAGTGAAAAGTGAAATTAAAAGAGAATTGAATTTGCTAAAAATAAGAGGGAATAGTCCATGACTTAAATAGTGACACAAACCATTTAATTAGCATGAATGTAAACCCAACAGAGCAGTTTTATAAACATTCCAGTGACAGCAGTTGGTTTTAAAGAAATAAAGCACTCCCCTGCAGTGTTTTGCAACTCAAACGTTACAGCAGAGAATCTGAAAATGAAAGTAACTTCATTCATTTTACTGCCCCGGCTGAGAGAAATGCACAAATTAAATAAAGAGCACAAATAATGATAAGCAAGCTGGGTTTTTTACATTCTTTCATTTGGGTGTTGTTAGTAAATGCCTTTGTTTACAACAGGTGGCTTTTTAGCTTACAGATAAAAATCAAAGTCAGGTTATAAACACTTCTGTTTAAAAGTTTTACCTTATTTCATCTTATCCTCCTCACACATTCTTTTCCACTCAATTTTAGATGCTAAATAGGTCAAGTTTAATTGCCAATGAACTGTGTTGCTAAACTGATTTGACAGCTTTAAAATAAATAGGTGAACACAAAAATATACCTTAACATTTAATATCACTGCTTCTCACTGCATTGAGAGAAAATTTGTAAAACTTCTAAAAACTTACTGGCAGGTGACACACTGCAGGCTGCTGCATTGTTATCTCTTGGGTGGCTGAGAAGAGTAAGAGCAGCTACAGCAGCTGCTGCACTATAAAAAGTGTCATCTTAATGTCAGAGGAGGAGCAATGATTGAGGAGTTGGCGTCACAAATGCAAATATTTCACAATTTATTCAGCTGCACAGCATTTTTTTCTGCCCTGACCAGAAACTTTAATGAAAGAAAATATCTACGACAAAAAAGAAATATAGCGACAAGGAGGCTGATCTAATCTCATTAAAGTAAATGGGAATTTACCCTCTATTTAAATGGGAGCAGCACTTCAAAGACAATGCAATCGCTATTAAAAATTCCAAGGCTTAAATCTGTTGTGGTCTGTGACACAAGCTAAGGGCTTGTCTACACCGGCAAGTTTTGTTGCCAAAAACTGCCTTCGGCAGCTGAACCCTGGTTTCCCTGATCACCCTCAGCAGCGAGATGTCAGCCAGCAGGTTGGCCGCCTGTGAAAAATTGTAGGATAATTTTAGAATGAGTCCCCTGCAAGCCGTGACCTTTTTGTCCGTATGCACAACCTCCTTCCCCGCACTCCCAAAACTCACCATGATTGGGGTGCTCGTGGAGCTGTGTCCCCCATTGTGCTGTATAACCTCGCGGAACAGGTCTTCTTCGCTGCGCCGAGGGTTTGTTTCTTATCTGCCGCTGCCGGTCCGCGGTGGGTGCGTGGTGTGTTTTTCAAGGTCTGTGCTGAACAGAAGAGAGATTGTTACATTCTAGCAAACGATTGAAAAAAACCCTTGGCGCAGCGAAGAAGACATGTTCCGCGGGATTATACAGCACAATGAGAGACAGACCAGGGAATGGAAAGAGTGCTGGGAAGCCGAAAGGCAGGACAGAAAAGAGAATGCTGCTTTTTCTAGGCAAGCGACAGAGTGGATGATAAAAGTTATGGAGGATCAGACAGAGATGCTCAAGTCTCTGGTACAGCTGTAGACTGAGCAGATCCAAGTTCGAACGCCGCTGCAGCAGCTGCACAATTCCTTGCCAACCCCACCCCCCTCTATGCCCACACATTCCTTTTCACTTCACTTCATTCCTGAATTTCCCTATCACTCCCCCCCCCGCCCCACAGCTTGCACAATGATAGCTGGAGCTACACACACTTGTGAGGTTTTACCCTTTTTAACAATAAATAAAGGCTAAGATATTTAATGGTACAGCGTTTTTATTCTGTGTTCTACAAAAGCATAGAGCAATCAATTCACTCTCGGGAACAGGTTCCTAAAGCTTTGTGTTGCATGGATCTTGGGCCCCAAAATTGTACATGGATGCAACAGGGAAGCAACTCCAAAGCAGACGTGTGTTACTACCCCTCATTGTCAAAGTGGTTCCTCAAAGCCTCTCTGATGTTAAAGCAGCCCTCCGGGCTCCTCTGACAGCCCTAGCATCTGGCTGTTCAAACTGTGCAGCCAAGCGCTCTGCCTCAGTGCTCCACACCTGAGCAAACATTTCACCCTTAGATTCACACAGATTATGCAAAGTGCAGCACGCGGCTACGACCACGGGAATATTATCCTCGGTAAGGTCTAGCCTGCCATTTAAACACTTCCAGCGACCTTTCAAACGGCCAAAGGCACATTTGACTGACATGCGGCACCTACTCAGCCTGTTGTTAAAATGCTCCTTGCTGCTGTCCAGGTGCCCTGTGTAAGGTTTCATGAGCCAGGGCTGTAAGGGGTAAGCTGGGTCTCCCAGGATTACTATGGGCATTTCCACATCCCCCACTGTGAACTTGTGGTCTGGAAAGAAAGTCCCCGCTTGCAGCTTTCTGTACAGGCCACTGTTCCTGAAGATGTGTGTGTCATGCACCTTTCCAGACCAGCCTGCATTGATGTCCGTGAAACGCCCTCGGTGATCCACAAGTGCCTGCAACACCATGGAGACGTATCCCTTCCTATTGATGTATTCAGAGGCAAGGTGGTCTGGCGCTAAAATTGGAATGTGTGTGCCATCAACCGCCCCGCCACAGTTAGGGAAACCCATCTCTGCAAAGCCATCCACTATTTCATGCACAATTCCCAGAGTCACGGTCCTCTGCAGCAGGATGCAATTTATTGCCCTGCACACATGGAGTAATACAGCCCCAACAGTGGACTTTCCTACTCCAAATTGGTTTGTGACTGACCGGTAGCAGTCTGGATTCACCAGCTTTCACACAGTGATTGCAACGCGCTTCTCTACCGAAAAAGCAGCTCTCAATCTGGTGTCCTTGCACTGCAGGTCGGGGGCCAGCTCAGCACTTAGCTCCATGAAGGTTGCTTTACGCATCCTGAAGTTCTGTACCCACTGGTCGTCATCACCCACCTGCATGACAATGTGATCCCACCAATCAGTGCTTGTATCCTTAGCCCAAAAGTGACGGTTGCCCGTATGTAGCTGCTCTGTGAACGCACAAAGCACTGATAAGTTGCTGCTGTGCATATCGCACTCGGGTGCCTGCGATTCATCCTCTGCTAACTTTACGAGTAACTCTGAGAGTAATTGTGCTGCCATGCACGATGTCCTCACGACAGCTAACAGTGCATAAGAGAGAAGTGCGGGATCCATCCTCTCTCACTGCATATGGTAGCGCGCACTACAGAAGAATGACAGTTGGAAAAATGGTGCGAAAGGAAGCCAGAGACCTTTGGAGGGGTGGGACACAAAGAGGTGCATGATGGTACATTTTGCACATCCCAGGATGCGCCGTGCTCCATTTCCGCATTCCCACAACACCTAGCGACGGATGTTGTCGCCAGGCACTGTGGGATACATACCCACAGTCCATTGCTCTCACTGTCGACAAAGGTGCCACAAATGTGGACACGATCTGTCGACAGAGGGAGCAAATGTAGACACGCTTTGTCGACTTTGCTTTTGTTGATTTTTCCTTGGCGACATTACTTTAACCAAAAAAGCTTGCCAGTGTAGACAAGCCCTAAGGCACAAACAATATCTGTTGAACGCTAATGTAATCCTGAAGTGGGGGATGTCCACTCACGGCATGTCTACACTACAAAGTAAAGTCAACTTAATGTAAATTGACATCCAGCCGCTGCAGTAATTAAGTCAGTCGTATGTGTCCACACCACACTTGTGTTGGTGGATTGCATCCTCGCAAGCAGTGCTTACATCGATACACAGAGCAGTGCTCCGTGGGTAGCTATCCCACAGTGAAACTAGCTGCAGGGGGTTTTGGGAAGGGCTTGCAATGCCTCATGGGACCAAAACATTGTCACAGAGTGGAATGGGAGCATGGCTTTGGCCACACATGGTGCAATTTCCCCCCTCCCTCGATATCAACAGCAAACAACCCATACTTTCTTGCACCTTTTTTCGAAAGCCTGGCTTAGCTGTGCATACACCACAGCCTGAGAAGCATGGATCCTGCTCAGCTGTGCACTATGCTTGTGAGCATTACAAACACTTCGTGCCTTGTCCTGCAGTATTTCCAGAGCCGAGACATAAGCTGCTGTGCAGAACATTGCGATGTCATGCAAGCAGCCCTGCTGCAAGCCAGAGAACGAAACAATTCTATGTTGCTGCTAGCAATCGTGCAGCAGCTGAACATGGTGGAGTGCCGTTTCTGGTCCTGGGAAACAAGCACTGACTGGTGGGATTGCATCATTATGCAGCTATGGGATGATGAGCAGTGGCTGCAGAACTTTCAAATGCGGAAGGCCACTGTCCAGGAACTTTGTGCAGAGCTTTCTCCAGCCCTAAAGTGCAGCAATACGAAAATGAGACCCGCTCTGACAGTGGAACGAGCAGCGAGTGGCGATCTCTCTATGGAAACTTGCAACTCCAGACTGCTAGCAGTCACAGGGGAATCAATTCGGAACTGATAACTCCACTGTGGGAGCTGTTGTGATCCAAGTGTGCACAGCCATTAATCGACTTCTGTTAAGAAGGGTAGTGACTCTGGACAATGTGCATGACATAGTGGATGGTTTTGCAGCGATGGGGTTCCCTAACTGCCGTGGTGCAATAGATGGTATGCATATCCCTATCTTGGCACCAGACGACCTTGCCAAAAAGTACATAAACCATAAGGAATACTTTTCAATGGTGTTGCAAGCGCTGGTGAATCACAGGGGGTGTTTCATTGACATCAACGTGGGATGGTCAGAAAAGGTGCATGACGTGCGCATCTTTAGTAAAACAAATCTGTTCAGAAAGCTGCAATCAGGGAATTTCTTTCCAGACCGCAAAATAACCACTGATAATGTTGAAATGCCAATAGCGATCCTGGGAGACCCAGTCTACCCCTTGCTCCCACGGCTCATGAAGCCATACACCGCCCATCTGGTCAGCAGTAAGGAACAGTTCAACAATAGGCTGAGCAGGTGAGAATGGTGGTGGAATGTGCCTTTGGGCATTTAAAGGGTTGCTGGCGCAGTTTGCTCACTAGGTTAGGCCTCAGTGAAAGCAATATCCCCATTGTTATCACTGCCTGCTGTGTTCTCGACAATATCTGTGAGGCAAAAGGAGAGAAATTTCTGCAGGGTTGGGGTGTGGAGGTAGATAGGTGGGCAGCTAATTTTGAACAGCCAGATACCAGGGCAATAAGAAGAGCCCAGCAAGGAGCTCTGCATCTCCGGAAGGCTTTGAAAACCCATTTCAGTAATGCGCCACAGTAATGTGCACTGCTTATCTGCATTGTGCCTTCCCATACCATCCCCTCCAGACTCTTAGCTCCATCTCAGCTGTGCCAGAGGCATTCATTATCTCACTGAACATGTCATCACACGTCCTCTTTTTCCGCCTTCTAATCTAAGGGCTTGTCTACATTACCCACTGGATTGACGGGCAGCGATCGATCCAGCAGGGGTAGATTTATCGCGTCTAGACATGATAAATCGACCGCCGAGTGCTCTCCTGTCGACTCCGGTACTCCACCAGGGGAAGAGGTGCAGGCAGAGTCGACAGGAGAGCATCAGCCATCGACTTACCGCAGTGAAGACACCACGGTCAGTAGATCTAAGTACGTCGACTTCAGCTATGTTATTCACGTAGCTGAAGTTGCGTAACTTAGATTGATTCTCCCACTCCCCCAGTGTAAACCAGGCCTAAGAAAGCCTCTGTGCTGGTGTGGAGGATGCACTGAAGGACAAGCTTTCTGCTGTAAGGTATGCAAAGCACAAGGCAACCATTGTCAGCACATACCCTGGGTCTAGTGCAATGTTGCTATTTAAAAAACACTCCCTTTATTACACTAAAGTGCAAGCCAGAACATAATCAGAATCCCTAGCTATTCAATGAACCGGTTTGCTGTTCCAGCTATGGTAGGTATGGCTCAGTGGCAACTTGTGGCAAACCTGCGTCAGGAGCGCAGGTGGACATGACCCCCTCCCCCTAGCAACATGGCTGCTGCTTTGAGACCAGAGACCAGCATTAAGCCTCCCAAATTACTATCTTTGTCCCAGACAGCTCCACAGGGGTGGGAGTGGGGGGTTGTGGCCATGAGAGAACACAGGAAGCTCACCCATCCCCTTCCCTTAACGCTGCTGGTGGTAGTCGCTCTGGACTTGCAGAATCTGAGGTCCCCACCGATTCCTGCCAACCAAACCACCAGCATGTTAGGGAAAGCCTGGTTGAGGAACCCAGAAGTCACATGCTCCACTGTTTGTAATGAAAACTTCCCCTATTTCCGCTAGGTGACCCTATGTGATCTCAGTCTCCTGAGGGTAAAAGAGCAGATGCTGTGAGCATTTGGGAACAGACCTGGTCCTTATGTTGCTATGCTGTGTACTGCAATGATGCCAGCAGAGCTAATACTGGAGTGGTGTGGGAAAGTGTCCTACCATGGTGGAAGAAAATAAGGCAGTCCTCCCCAGAAACCTTCTGCAAAGGATTGTAGAGTGCCTCCATGAAAGTTTCCTAGAAATCTCCATGGAGGATTCCCAGGCCATCCCTGCGCACATAAACAGTCTTGTCCGAGGGGCACCCTCTGCGTAGCTGGAACGGCCACTGTGAAGCAGATACCCACTGCACTTCACTTTTTCTTTAGATTATACATAAACTATAAGAGCATGTAACCCCTACAGTTTGATTGGAATTGCATACCCACCAGAGGTGTCTTCCCTAGCATCACGCTCGGCCACCATGCTGTCCTGTGACCAGCTGGGCCCCGGGGTTAAAAACAGCTCCTGACTCTCAGGGAAAATGGATCCACCACTCACCTGTCTCCCATTCTCCTCTTCCTCATCCATAATGTCTTCCTTGTTGTTGCCTGAGGTGACTCGGGACTCAGATTCCTGGGAGATGTACGTGCTGCCTTTGGGGGTAGTGGTGGGGTTGCTGCCAGGAGTCGAATGCAGCTCATTGTAGAAGCAGCATGTCTGTGATGCAGGACCAGAATGACTGTTCGCCTCCCTTGTCATCGGGTGCACCTGCCAAAGTACTTTGATTTTCACACAGCACTGCTGCATGTCTCTGCTGTAGCCCTTCTCCTCCATGCCCCATGTGGTCTTTTCATCGATGTCTACATTTCGTCTGCTGGATTGGAGCTGTGCCTTCACAGACTCTTCTCCCCACACACCAATAAAGTCCACCACCTCCTGTGCCCTCTAGGCTGGCGTGTGTGTGATGTTGTGCAGTCTATATGGTTTTATAAAAACTTGATAATAAGTCAATATAATGTAACTGGGATAGTTTTAGAGAAAATATGGTAATAAGTGAATATAACGTAACTGGGATATGCTTCATGCAAAAGGTGTCTTGTAAGGTATCATTACAAAGCTTATAATCTACTGAGTATGATCATCTGATTTGTATAAATGTACCACTCTTGTATCTAAAACTAGAAATATAAAATGTAACTCTGAGGGCCTATTGTAATTATGTAAAGTGCGGGCCATTAATGATGGTTTGGAATCTTGATGACTCCCATTAATCAGGACCATTGTCTGCAGATGGCTGTGTTTACCTGTTAGTCTTCGTGTATATGTGTGTGCTAGCAAGTGGGCAATGAAGTCTTGCAGTGACATGTGATCATGTCACCTGAACTGGAATCCACCTTTAACCTGGTGCTTTTCCAGTGAGGGGGGGGGGTGGAAACCCAGAGAGACAAAGGGTTCCCACCTTATGCAAAAGATATATAAAGGGGTGGAACAGAACAAAGGGGAGAGAGGAGCCATCATGAAGAATCCCCTAGCTATCCCCTGAGCTGCGACAAGAGCTGTACCAGGGGAAAGAATTGTGCCCAGGCCTGGAAGGTGTCCAGTCTGAGAAAAACTTACTGAAGCAGCTCTGAGGGTGAGATTATCTGTATTCAGTTTGATTAGACATAGATTTGCGCATTTTACTTTATTTTGCTTGGTGACTTACTTTGTTCTGTCTGTTACTACTTTGAACCACTTAAATCCTACTGTCTGTATTTAATAAAATCATTTTTTATTTAGTAATTTACTCAGAGTATGTATTAATACCTGAGGGAGCAAACAACTGTGCATATCTCTCTATCAGTGTTATAGAGGGCGAACAATTTATGAGTTTGCCCTGCATAAGCTTTATGCAGGGTAAAACGGATTTATTTGGGTTTAGACCCCATTGGGAGTTGGGCATCTGATGCTAAAGACAAGCACAATACTGTGAGCTGTTTTCAGGTAAACTTGCAGCTTTGGGACAAGTGATTCAGACCCTGGGTCTATGTTGGAGCCAGACGGGAGTGTCTGGCTCAGCAAGACAGGGTGCTGGAGTCCTGAGCTGGCAGGGAAAACAGGCGCAGGGGTAGTCTTTGCACATCGGGTTGCAGCTCCCAAGGGGGTTTCTGGATCCAACCCGTCACAGCGTGTTTGGGGTGCTGAGTCACCATGATCAGCTGGGCTGGCAAGCTCTCCATGCTGCTCAAACAGAAAATGGGAATTCAAAAGTTCCCGGGGCTTTAATAGGGCAGGGGCTGTGTCCTGTGTACCTGGCTGCTAAGCAGCAGAGTTGAAAACTATCTCCAGAGCGGTCACAGCAGAGCACTGAGAGACACCGCCTGGAGGCCAATTCAGTCAATTTACGCAAGGCTGCGTCTACACCACCACTCTGTCAACTCATCAACATTAAATTAAGTGTTCTGACTCTCACAGAGGTGGAGTAATTAAATTAACATTAGAGGCGAGTTAGGCTGGCGGAAGGTACCTGGCAGTGTAGATGCATACGTCTATGACTCTGCCATGCTGGCTGCTAGGAATGACATCAGAGAGGCCCTATGCATGTGCGGTTTCCTTGGCTCTGGAGAGGGGCAGGTTACTCTGATGCTGAGCCATGATGAAGCTGAGAGGGGTGCATATCCCTTATCTGCCCCCATTACCATAGTACCTGAGCATTCCACAAACATTAATTGTATTTACCCTCATAACACCCCAGGGAGGAAGGAAGGAATTATGAACCCCATTTTGCAGATGGGGAACGGAGGCACAGAGCAGCTAAATGACTTGTCCAGGTCACACAGGAAGTCTGTGGTGGAGCAGGGACTTGACCCCTTGTTTCCCAAGTCCTAGGCTAGCGCCCTAAGCACTAAACCATCCTTCCTCTCTCACTGTTCAGAACAGCTGGGAGAGAAGCAGCATGGATTGAGGCACAGTGTCTTCTGTTCCTCCCCAGTGCTTGGGGATGAGGACACATCCCCCCCAACACCTCCATCCAATGCTCCCCACTGGCACTTCCCCCCTTTTTGGGAACCATCCTCATCTATTTTTCTTCTCATCCAGTTCTTCTGCAGGCCTTGTTCCCAGGGGCTGCACAAGGACAAAGGGGAATGAAGATCTGTGGAGGGCTCTCTGGGAAAAATTCAAGGGCAGGGAGCTCATTTGAAAGATCTCCCCACCTTCCTGAGCATCTCTGTGGGTCCCATCATGCAGCAGGCATGGACAGCAAGGAGAAATGTGGAGGAGCACAGCTCCCCCTCCTCTGCTAAAAGCAAAGTTAGAGTCCCCTCTTCACCCCATTCTGGGCTCCCCCTTGTCCCATTCTCTTCCCTATGTCATGCAAGATGATACAATGTCATCACCGCATGATGGCAACACCCACAACTACTTACAGCCAGTCGAACTGTTGAGCTCCCCCTCCTATTGGGCTTTACTTTAACCACTGGGTACAGAGTCCCTGCTTGACCTCTTCTGTCAGTGCAGTACAGGAGGGGACTCTTTGGGGGCACCCAGCAGGCCCGTGTTAAAATTCTGCCACCAAATTGAGTGAGGACTGGGACGATTTCCAGGCCCTTTAAGGAGTTCTCTCTTCCCTGGATACTACTGAAGCTTTTCCAGAGAGATTTGTGTCTCTTGCTCATAAAATACTTCTGAGGAGCTAGTTCTATTTCCTTAGAATGAGCTTGACTCCACTCAATGGCAGTATTTAAAAAAAATGCTTAGGGGAGAGTACACCTCATCTGTCTTCCCCACACCCGTTTCAAATGAGATGTGTTTCATATGGTGCTGCACTATCAATCCACTCTGTAGAGTTTTCGGGGGGGGGAGTACAAACATCTCCAGAATGAGTTTGCCAAGTGCTGCTGCTTGCTAACTTGGCTACATTCAAAGCCCCCATTAAAATGGAGGCTATTAATGAAATAAATAAGGGAATGAATACTAATATCAGTGCATCATCCCTTTGGTTATTTAATTTGATATTCGATTTCATTTGTTTCATGGACTTTAAATGTTTAATTTTCAGTGTGTTGCAGGGTTGTGTTGAATATGCATCATTGTATGCTGAGAATTGAGGAGAGGAAGAGTTGGACTGCTAGTTAGGGAACAGCTGGATATTTCTGGTGCATTGAAAGGTGTGTGAAGCAGTTTGGGTTTGCATGATCAGCTAAATGTTTTGCCTGAAATAGATAACAATATTAAAGCAATAAAGGTGTGAGATACACAAGTGTCACTAAGAAACTCATTTATTTCATGGCCTCTGTCTCAAAATGATTCTTGGTTACATGAGGTTGATTACCACTATCACATAGCAGGGGTCACTATTCACTGCCTCCAGTCGTTCCTCTTACATATGCCCTATTTTTGAAAACCAAATGCAAATAAAACATATCTACTAAAAATAACAGCCACAAACTAATACAGCTACTTCATAAAATTCACAAATACAGATGTCTAGAATGGAGGTCTGGGCATTGGACATCTGTCAATAACTACCATCTTTGATTTTCTCTGGCTTTTTGCTCATGTGGCAACTTCTTGTTCTCCGAACAGGTCCTGGATTTCCTGGAGGGCAGGTGTGGCTTTATATGTGGGAGGTAAATGCCAGTAACTTTCTGTTAGTAGTAATTAGGTATAGCTTGAGCTTTATTAATAAATACATATGCATTACAAGTACACACTAGGAGCATTACATGTTTCCATAAATATTTTACACTGTTTACTACCTATCGTTATTTCAATATTAGTATTATTTACATAATGTCCAAAAGTATACCTGGGACTTTTCAGACACATAAGAAGAAAGGTCCTGCCACACAGAAACCACAAAGAGAAGATCAATGGCTTATACACCTAGAGTTTTCACCCCAATATTGTTTTGTTTTTAAAACTGTTTTCCCCTCCCTAGTTTGTCCATTTGTTTTTATTCACCTTTGCCTTTTTATTGTTTGATTCATGCCCATTTGCCTTTTTATTGTCAGTTTATTTGTAACCATTTCCAAAAATTATTTACTTCACCCCTGTCCCTTCTCCGCCCCTCCCCCCAACCCCCCCGACCCTCACAATCAGCCTGATGCAAACACCCAACAGGGAAAATTTCAGCGTGAACAGTTACAATTTGAAAAAGTTATGAGCAGCTGAAAACAAGGTCTTATAATGGGAAATGTAGACCACCTTAATTCTAGGAGGCACTGCCATCTTCACCTATAATGCCCCCACAGAAAACTTTAACATAGTTAAAGAAACTCTGTTAAGTTGAAATTTTTAAATATTATATGAGACTTTTTAAAAATTGTTTTAAAAATATTTTACAAGGGTTTTTCTGCTCCCCTGTTGGTGTTTCACAGAGTCATAGACTTTATGACCAGAAGATGTGGGATGTGCTCAGCCTGGCCCCCCATGTGCTAGGACAGGGAACAGCCCAGAGAGGGAAGGGGGAGGTGGTACTATGCAGCCACTCAGGCCCCTTGTACACCTGTTCCCTGTGGAAAGTCCTGGAATATGGGCTGCAGCCCACCCCACCACTGCTGCCCTGCCCAGAGCAAGGGGCTCAGGAAAGTGCCAGGGCCTCCCCTCCCAGCCCACAGTGCTAGAACACCAGGAGGGGCTCCCCTATTGGGCAGGGATGTGGGCACCCTAGCCGGTTACTTCCTGTGTGGTGTGACAGACCCAGACTGGTTGAGTGCAGGAGTCTGGTAGAAGGAAAACATACTGGACACTGGATGAATAGTTTTCTATGACCAGGGCAGGAGATGCCCCAGTGCAGTCAGGAAGGTGCTAGAAGCAATTAAGTCAGGGAGACTCCATAAGACACCTGGAACCAATTAAGAACAGAGTAGAAGCAATCAAGGGAAACAGGCTAATCAGATCACCTGAAGCCCATTTAGAACCAGCTGGAACTAGTTTAAAAGAAAGTGCCTTCAGCAAGGCCAGCTGGTAGGAGCTGGGAATAAGAAGGTATGTTGTGGGAAGACTGGGAGAAAGAAGGTATGCAGCGAAAGAGCTGGGAGGACAAGTATGGTCAGGTACCAAGGAGGGCCTATTTGGGGAAGTAGCCCAGGGAAGGGCAATAGCTCCGGTAGTATAGGAAAGCTACCTGTTGCTGGTGCCATTAGGGTTCCTGGTCTGGAACCCTGAGAAGAGGGCAGGCCTGGGGTTCCCCCCCAACCCTCCCCCCACTTCTACAATAATGCTCCCTGAGTAGGAAGACAGGGACTAAAGAGGGCTCTTACACCAAACCCATTGACTGGCCGATGATGGTGGATCAGTAAGCTGTAAACCTTGCCTCTAGGAGAGGAGAGCGGCTACATTGAGGGTCCCAGAAAACCTCTGAGGCAAGCCCAAACCACCTAGAAGTGCAAGACACCCCCACCCCCCCGAGGCAAAGCCGGAGCTCTGCCACAGTGGGCAGAAGGTCCCTCTCAGTGTGGCCACTCCATGCTGCTGTGTCAAGCATGGCTGGGAGGGGAGGTAATGGCTGCTGAGTTTTCACTCCGAGCCAGCAGGGGTGAGGGGCTGGGCTCTTTGTTCCCCCCCACTCTCCCCTTCACTGCAGTGCATCTCTGTCAGAAGTACCAGAATGCTGTTCCAGCTCTGGAAAAAAGTGCCAAACACCATTGTGTTCTGGCACCACCTGAGTGCTGCTGCAGAGGCAGGCTTGGAAACTGTGATCAAGGAAGCTGCCTGCTGTTGTTTCTACTGTGTTCAGTGAAACAGGACTTGGTGAACGATCTTTGTAAATAAGTAGGATTGCACCAAAGAAATAATTAGCTTCTACTGCAATTTCTCCTCCTCACCAAAACAACCTAACAAGGCTCCAAATATTGGCTAACCATTCCACCCAAAGAGGCAACAATAGTTACTTTATAACCATGTAAAATGTATGAGGTTTTTTTCCTCAAGTGTGCATTACTTTGCATGTATTGACCCAGGGCACCATATGCCATTGTGTTGTCCATTTGCCTAGTGTGCTTAGGTCTCTCTGAAGTTCCTCACAATCCTCTCTTGTCCTGGCTAACCTAAATAAGTTCGTGTCACTTGAGAATTTTGCTAGTTCACTACTCGTTTCCCTTTACAAATCATTAATAAATATATTAAACAGCACAGGAACTAATATGGAATTTGAGGCATCCCTCTGTATTGTTTTTGT
This sequence comes from Terrapene triunguis, assembly GCF_002925995.2. Classification (NCBI taxonomy): domain Eukaryota; kingdom Metazoa; phylum Chordata; order Testudines; family Emydidae; genus Terrapene; species Terrapene triunguis. The sequence continues at coordinate 40,769,682 of NW_020664561.1, read as the reverse complement.
TATGATGAAAATTGACCTTTTAATCCTTTTTCTTTCTCCTAGCTGTGTGTGGTTTTTTGTTTTTTTTTTTTATCCATGACAATACTTAACTTCTCACCCCATCTGTACTTGGCTTTTTTTGTAGCCTTTTGTGAGGGACCTTGTCAAAGGCCTTTGGAAAATCTAAATCAGGTCAACTGGTACTACTTAACTGAAACATTCAACGAAATTTAAGAGTTTAGTAAGAATTTCCCATTACAGAAATCATGCTGGTTAGACTCTCTGTTATGAACTTCCATGTGTGTTGTTGTTTTATTTGTAGTAATCATCTGTACTACAACCAACCACCAAATACCCATGGAGCGCAGTTTGGGAACTGTTATTCTAGAAAAATAGCCAAAAGACAACACCACCGACAAAAAGGTAAATACAAAGCTAATCCCTAAAAACTGGGCACCTTGAATTCAGAAGCCAAAACTGGACTGTCCAAGTAAAAACTAGACCGTAATCTTACTGTCACATTCTTACAGTGATTCTTCAGTGCTGCTTTCTATGCTGGTAGAAGCAGCATAGTACAAGTGATGTGTCTAAGCCAAGAAATGTATTCCAAAATTTCAAAGCAATTATTGAGTGGCCTGAAGAGAGCAATTATATGGTCCCACCCTGTCTCAGAATTTGTCCTCAACTTATTCTGGAGTTTGAGATTAAAGAAGAGAACTCTCAGGGTGAAATTCTCTCCAACAGCATAAAGCTTAAAAGTTCAGGTTCTATGCAGATGGAATGTGGAAAGGTAAAATTCACCTTCCCCAAACCAGCGCCAGGGTCTGAGATTGCTGCTGTGCAGTGACACTCAAAGCTGCTTTGGACAGGAAAAGCAGTTGCAGCCTCCATATACTAGCTGCATAGGGCACTGGATCTGCACAAACACAGATCTGCAGCCACCTCAGTTCTGTCCTGGCCTCAGATGGGTTAGTATGGAGACTAGTTCCATGACATGTAGAAGGTGTGCAGACACCCCTGCCTGGCTGCTCAGCCAACCAGTGACCAGCACAACTGCTATGAGGGATGCAAGTGGTATGGAGGGCCAGCCCAAGACCCTCAAAACTAATAGTTAATTGCACCTATGTGCAATTATGATGAGACCTGTGTGTGTAGGCCCTAAGATTTAACAACCCAAATAAATCTAAGTAAAAAGATTTGGGGTCATCACAGCAACCATGGTACAGCTGTAATGGTGAAATAGACTTCATGTGTAACCTTTAACATTTTCAAAAAGGCTTGCTGAACAAACATTCCAAGAGGACATGCAAGGATATTTGTTTTCCTTTTGAACATCAAACCACCCATGATTTTAATAAAGCTGTGAAATCTCTCTAGTTCTGGGAGTTCTCTTGTTTCATCGTCGTAGTAATTAAGCATCTTGGCACAATTTCGTTCCTTGCAGATAAAAATAATGATTTAAAATATGTGCTAATTCATCTAGAACAGTGGTTTTCAACCGGTGGTCCATGGACCCCTAGGGGGCTGTAGACTATATCTAAGATTTCCAAAGGGGTCCGCACCTCCATTTGAAATTTTGAGGGGTCCACAAATGAAAAAAGGGTTGAAAACCACTGATCTATAATATGGATTTTTATATATTGACACAAATAAATACCACTTAAGTAATTTGAGAATATGGGGGGTTTCAATCTTGCAAAAAAGACTATGCCCACAGTTCATTTAAAAAACCCCCGAACACTACGTGGTGAGTTGTGATGTAAGAAAATAACATGAAACAGTGAGCACATTCTAGATAATATTGGAAGGAGAAGGGAAGCACATGCTTCTGGCTTCCATTTGAGGAAAATGTCACAGCTGGTGAACATTATTAAAAGATAAAGCTTTGAAAATGGTAAGACAGTGTGGAATAGACCTGTGATTATGATGGTGGGCGTGACAGCATTGTTAAAAATGACATATTTTGCGTTCAGGAACTGCCTTTCATCTGATGATCACAATCTTCTTTGCAAGAAGAATAACTATTAATATCCCCATTTTACAGATGGGTATAGTGAAACACACAGAGATTAAGTAAATTGCCTACAGTCAAGCACAAAGAGAATCAAGTTTCACTGCTAGTTAGAAAACTCAAGAGTCCCAACTCCCAGTCTCCAACACTTACCAAGAAACAATACTTTTTTAATAATAAACCTCCTTTCACAGCTATTACAATATTTGGCACATAGTCAGAGTTCTCTGGCACAAATGCTGTATTTTGTGTACAGACAGCTGTAAGCTGTCCACATTCACTCACCTGGCTCCACAACTACTGTCACCAGTATTAGCAGGGTTATTAATTCAAAACCAAGCAATTTATTAACAAGATGACAACTTTAATATAGCCACATTTTTAGTGCATTGAACCATTTACACCTCTACGTCGATATAACGCGGTCCTTAGGAGCCAAAAAATCTTACCGCGTTATAGGTGAAACCGCATTATATCGAACTTGCTTTGATCCACCGGAGTGCGCAGCCCCGACCCCCCAGAGCACTGTTTTATCGCATTATATCCGAATTCGTGTTATATTGGGTCATGTTATATCAGGGTAGAGGTGTATTTCCATTCATATTTATTTCTCTGTTGCCTATTTCATATTAGTGTTTTAGATTCTTTGACATGTAAAGATACAATGTTCCCATGCTGAGCAGTTTACAATCTAGTATTTTTCCAATAAATACTTAACTTATATGTAGTGGTTTTAAACTTCAAGATGCTTTATAAAAGCTAAATAATTAATCCTAACCCCCTGTGGGGAGGTGAGTAAGTAAGTAAAAATCATTTTATGATGTGGAAACTCAGACAACGCAAAGTTATGCAACAAGCCAAGATCTCCTGGCAAGGAAGATAACTAATTTTTCTGACTCTACAGCCTGTGCTCAGACACTCTGACTACATCAGCTTCTCAAACCACTTAAAAAGGATAATTTACATATAATAGCTATGTTACACAGGAATAATTGAAGTATTTTAAATCATTGTGTTTTTCTCTTTAAACAAGTTGCAGTAAGACAGGCATTTCTAACTCATTTGAAGCGATAAAGGCAGTAAAATAAAGTGCAGCAGCTGTACAGGGTTCCTTTGTTGTCTTCAGTAAATAGCTCTTTTAAAAAAAAAAAAAAAAAAAGCTTTTTCCAGCCAGCCCAGTACATTATATATAAGCTATCTAGGCCTTTCTCTGCTCCCCTCTCACCCAGATTCATTCCTTCCCTACTTGAATGGGCCTTTTAGACAGACAAAATTTCCCCTCTCTTAAACATATATACACATTGCTTCTTTGCTCCCTATATTTAAACAGACCTTCCCTTCTAGGGAGCCTGATTTCTACCCCAGCCCCTACTTTATTTTAACCCTGCTAGTTTTTCCCAACCACTCCAGCCTGCCACTGGATTTTAACACAGTTCCACTGAGAGCCCACTCTCACACCCAGCCCTATTCTGCAGGAGTCCCGATGGGTGTGGGGCCATTGAGGGATGATAAAACACAGACCAGAACCCAACAGGTCCTCCCACAGGGGTCTGTTGGTGCGTATGACTCTCTCCCCGCCTTGTGTGCCTCTCTGTCAAATGTACCTTTACAGAAACATGGAGAAGCACAGAGGGACATGGTGTAGATAACTTTAACACAAACCTGTTTTCTTTTTAAAAACGTGTGATATTTCTCAGCCATATACAACTTGAGAATAGAGAGTGCTGAGAGAAATAGGCATTTCACTGGATTGCCTATGCTCTCTGAGGACAGAGACTGAAGGTTGCTGCTGAGACTTCTGACAAGATGGTAAATTATTATGACATTCTAGGAGTGCAAAGAAATGCCGCTGCAGATGACATTAAAAAGGCACACCGAAAACTGGCATTGAAGGGGCACCCTGATAAAAACCCAGAGAACAGAGCGGCAGCAGAGAGGAAATTCATACAAGTCTCTAAGGCATATGAATTGAAGGGTATGCTTGTGTTCATTTTGGATAAAATGTGGTTTGCAGGGTACTTATGCATAGGGAAGCATGCTGTGGCTCACCACCCTAGGAACATTCTAGAGAAGGCCAAGGGGATGGGGGTGAGTTCAACATGTGGAGTGGAGAAGTATAAGCATGTGATGAACAAATCCATATATGGAAAGGTTAAATTCGATTGGTTAAAGGTTTGTGTTATGTAACTTGTTATGTAAGTGCCATGTGCTATAAAATAACAATGGGAGGGGCTCCTTGCTGGAGGGACTCTGCCTGATTTTTGTACCGGGGCTCTCCCTTTGTGCACATTGAATAAAGCCTTGTTGAATTGAATTGCATCGCATCGCATCGAATCGAAGTCCCTTGATTCTGCCCAGCATCTGACTCATTGGGAACCACAAAATCCCAACAGTTTCTTGGCGCAGCGAGCAGGGTGAGAAATATCCTTCAGGATCACGACCTACAATCAAATTAGAGGGTGTTTGTTCATTTTTTATTTGGTTGTGTGTCTCTGACCTGACTGGTGACTCTCATACCTTTTTGTAATAAGCAAGTCTTGGTGTTGGGGAATTCAGGGAGTTTGTTGCAGTCTTAAGACATTGTACTTAGTGTGGGGGCTGGTTAAGCGGTAAGTTCCTCTGACTAAGTGTTGTTGAAGTGGGAAATCAAAGAAGCTATAAGAACCAACAGTTAGTGTAGGGGCAGGTGGAGCCATAAGTACCTCTAGCTAATGTGTTGGCTGGCCCAGATCTCCTAATTGGACATTGTAATTGTGCAGATCAAATACATTGGAAAAAGGATTAATCTGCTGATTGGGCATTTCAGTCTGGGGTGTTTGATTTGAATAAATTGTTATTAGTCTGCAAACAGAATTGTATTTAAAAATTTGAAGATTGGAGGATATTTAGGCTAAAGGAAAAAAAGGGGGAAAGATGAAGGGATATAGTGATCCACAATGTGAAGAGTGTATAATTAGTGCTTTTATAACTATTGTAGCAGTAAATTTATTAGTTTTTCTGTGGAGATATTTTGGCTGTATGACTGGAGTAAAGAAGGATAAAATGACTGGTATGTGTTTAATTGTTGATTAGGAACAGCTGGTTAGCAAGTGTGATATGCAAAAAGGAAGGGCGGGAGAGTTAGAAGCAGAGGTAGAAAAACTGCAAGCAGAAGCAAAAAAGTACAAAGAAGCAGACTTACAGGGAAAGAAATCTTGTCCCTCAGCACCTTTGGACCCTACATGTGGAACATGGGGATATCAGTCTAGTTTCATGGCTCCAGTGAGAGTGCACACTGTCCCTAATCCTAATCAAGGGGAAGGGGGCCCTGCTACTGTTAGTTGCCTAGAGCACACTCATCTAAGTCCATCTGACTTGTGGAGCATGTTAAAAGAATTGCCATCTTTGCAGCTTAACCCAAACCTACCCTTCTGGGAAAAGGTACAGGAATGGATGGCAGTGGAAGGCTTAGATGCTTTTGATAATCACATAGTGTTTTCAGCCTTGGACATTAGCAATGGCTTTTGGTCTGTTCCTGTGCACCCTGACAGTCAATTTTGGTTTGCATTTACTGTTAAAGGGAAGCAATATACCTTTACTCACCTAAGCCAGGGTTTTTATAACTCACCTACTTTGTTTCATAGAGCGTTAGTTGATGTGCTGGCAAAGCTGCCAGACATGGCTTCTTGTGTTGTACAGTACATTGATGATCTTCTTATCTCCTTACCAGATTGCCAAACGCACATGAAAGACTTAAAAGTGATCCTGCAGCACTTGGCAGACAGTGGGGTAAAATGTAATGCTAGAAAGGCTCAGATTGCAAAGGAGGAAGTATCATATCTGGGGTATCTAATATCCAAGGGGTACAAGTGTTTGTTGCCTGCATTGAGGCTATTAATACATGCCCACGACCAATTACGGTCAGGGGAGTTAGGAAAGTTTTGGAGCTATTTAATTTCTGCCAAACTCAAATCCCAAATTATTCAAGGATTGTCCAGCCCCTTAATAATCTACTGAAGGGTGCTGGTGGACCACATGATGCAACTGAATGGATGCTTGAATGTGAACAGGCATTTACCACATTGAAGCAGAGGCTAAGTACTGCCCCAGGGCTGGGACTTCCTAATCCATTAATGCCTTTTATATTGTACACGCATGTCAGTGAGGGACATATGACAGCAGTGTTAATGCAAAAACATGGGGACAAACAGCGCCCAGTAGCATACTACTCTTCTAAACTAGATGCTGTCGCTCAAGCAATGCCACCATGCCTCCAGGCGGTGGAAGGAGCTTCTATGGCCCTAAGTCAGGCCTCACCACTTATTGGTGCGCAGCATGTAAATATTGTCATGCCTCACGCTGTCCTTGCTATTTTATCAGGAAAGAAAACTTCAGCAGTCCATGTGGCAAGATGGACTCGATGGGAAACGAGCTTGCTAATGCCTTCGGTACATCTGCAACGAGCGTCATCGCTAAACCCTGCCACCCTCATGCCTACCCCAGATGAGGGACACCCGCATCATGGTTGCCTTAAGGAAGAGCCCATGGACTTTCCATTGGTAAAAGAAACTGAAATACCTGGTGCCCCTTGCCTATACATGGATGGTTCTTCCTTCTCTCTGGATGGCAAGCGACACACAGGATGGGCCGTTTGTACTCAAGATGGGCAGCTGGTGGTGCATGGCAGTTTACCTGGGGCATTCGCACAAGTAGCAGAACTACAGGCGTTAGTTGCAGCATGTGAAGCTGTGGAAGGTCATACTGTAAACATATATACTGATTCTAGATATGCGTTTGGGGTTGTACATAATTATATTAACTTGTGGGTAAATCGGGGATTCCTGATGCGTACAGGATCCCCAATACAAAATGGGGGGATAGTGGAGAAACTTCATGCAGCCATGCAGAAACCTACCGAAGTAGCAGTGACAAAAGTGAAGGCCCACACAAAAGGGACAGACCCTCATAGCAAGGGGAACCGAAGGGCAAACGAGCTAGCTAAACAAGCTGCTGTGGAAGGTAAAGAGATGCAATTGATTGCTGCAACACAGCCTCTCATAAAAACCCCAAACTCTTTTGAATTACAGGACATCCAACAAGCTGCACCAAGGACAGAGAAGTGGTTATGGATGGATAATGAGGGCAAACTGTGTGATGATTACACTTGGAGAGGTCCAGGGAACACATTAGTGTTACCAAATGTGCTGATGGGAACTATGATACAAGTGTATCACATGTTGGGACATGATGGAGCACTGAGGGTGATCCACCGGATGTTGGACACCTGGTGGCATCCTAAGCTTAATGCAAATGTGCATGATTATGTGAGGAGGTGTGTAACGTGTGCTCAATATAATTCTGCTCCCACGTGAAAATGAGAATGCGACATCAGCCAAGACCAACACAGCCCTTCACGCAGTTACAAATAGATTTCATTGGGCCCCTGCCAAGGTGCAGAGGTAAAGAATATGTTCTGGTGATCATGGATCACTTTACTAAGTGGGTAGAAGCTTTCCCAGTGGCCAAGGCCACTGCGTCTGATGTAGCTAAAATATTGATGATCGAAATAATTCCCCGATGGGGACTTCTATGCTTCATTGATTAGTAACCAAGGTACCAATTTTATAGGGAAAGACTGGGTCACCAACCTACAAGTGGTTCTCATGTCTATGAGAGCCAGTCCAACTAATCCACATCCCTTAACTCCTTTTGAAATGCTGACAGGGCGGGCGATGAGGACGCCAGGAAATCTGTGCATTGGAGGGGGGAATTGTATGTCATGGGTGACCAGCTTGCTGAATATTGCAAATTCTTATCTCTGTGCGTCTCACAGGACCCTCGAACTGAACCAGACCCAAAGGCCGGCAAAGAGGACATGTGTGAGGTGCAGGCCGGTGATCAGGTGGTGGTGAAAGCCTATAGAAAACGAATCTTTGAACCAGCCTGGACTGGGCCCCACACGGTTCTCTTGGTAACGCCTTCAGCAGCCCGGGTCGCTGGAATTCCAGTTTGGGTGCACCTGTCATGAGTAAAAGTATACAAGGGTGAGACTCAACATGGGGCACAATAATCCCTGTTTACTCTACGGACTCCTGGAAAGCCATTCTTAATATCGTTAAGAGTTTTCATTTGATATTCCTAGTTTAAAATTGATGTAGGAATTTTTGTGGTCTACTAATTATTTTGAGTGGTTTCTGAGACTTAAGAGTTTTTTTAAAGGTCTCACCTTAATGTTGCAGTGGCTTTCAGTGTTGTATTGATGTAATCACCTGGGGAGGAGCCACTGGATCAGTTGTAAATGCCATTACTCAAGCTATCAAATTTAATAATAAGGACTGGGTTGAAAATTTGTTAGTAGCAGGGATGACAGTTTATTGTGGTAAGAGTGGGGCTCATGTCTAATCAAGTTAGATATTACCTTAACTCAGCAACACAGTTGGTCAGGTCCTCACTGTTGTACTCAGCCATCTATTAAAAACTACTCAAATGTATGAGCAAGCATTGGTCTAGGCATGTGGAAAAATTGTGTTATCATCCTGGCATGGTATCATCCTGGTGTTCAACATGAAAGTTGCAGCCCTGATAGGAGAGTCACTCGTGTCACAGGTGCCATGTTGGGTGAGAGCTGCAGTTCTCAAAGACTGAATGTCTTCACCTTGGATAGTGGCAGGGGAGTGGTCCCTATTGATAACAGGGGCATGTTGGGATGGTCATTCCATCCTTGGAGGGGTGTTAATTCCTGTGGGTTGGGCTCCTGAATTGGAGACTCAGCCTGTCCACCCACTCCGATTCTCATGTCACAGACACCTGTGTAGAATAAGGGCCGGAGATAACTATATAGCTTCCCCATGGGACCAATGTTCCATCCTGGGAGGATGGGTTTTGTGTATGGGAAACCTGAAGTCAGGACAAGCCTTATCTCAAATGTTGGGACCTGACTTAATGGTACATGTAATGTTTGATTTAATGGATGATATAGCAGTGAGGAAGGACTCCACTGACTGGTGTGGATTTGGGTGATTAACTCTGGCAGGCAAGCCTTGCTTAATCATCTTATTCTTCCTATTGTGTTAAGCCTTTTAAAAAATATTGGAAGAAGTGGTAGGGCAATTACAGTGATTCAGTGGATAGAAGGGTTTGCTATTGTGGAAACAAAGATTCCATGGGGATGGATTTGGGTTGTGTTCTCGCAACGGGTATGGGGACTTTTTATTATTATTTTTTTTATTGTAGATATCATTATGCATTATTTAATTTTGTTACTAAAATTGTAATTGTGTTGATAAAGTTAATTATTGCTCCTAATAAATACAAAGAAGTGGTGTTAGTGGGGTCTAAGAATTGTTCTTAGCCCCAAAACCAAATGGGGGAGCTGAAGGGTATGCTTGTGTTCATTTTGGATAAAATGTGATTTGCAGGGTGCTTATGCATAGGGAAGCATGCTGTGGCTCACCACCCTAGGAACATTCTAGAGAAGGCCAAGGGGATGGGGGTGAGCTCAACATGTGGAGTGGAGAAGTATAAGCATGTGATGAAAAAATCCATATATGGAAAGGTTAATTTGATTGGTTAAAGGTTTGTGTTATGTAACTTGTTATGTAAGTGCCATGTGCTATAAAATAACAATGGGAGGGGCTCCTTGCTGGAGGGACTCTGCCTGATTTTTATACCAGGGGCTCTCCCTTTGTGCACATTGAATAAAGCTTTGTTGAATTGAATCAAATCGCATCGCATTGAATTGCATCGAATTGAATCGCATCACATCGAATCGAAGTCCCTTGATTCTGCCCAGCATCTGACTCATTGGGAACCACAAAATCCCAACAGAATCATAGAATATTAGGGTTGGAAGAGACCTCAGGAGGTCATCTAGTCCAACCCCCTGCTCAAAGCAGGACCAACACCAAATAAATCATCCCAGCCAGGGCTTTGTCAAGACTGACCTTAAAAGCCTCTAAGGAAGGAGATTCCACCACCTCCCTAGGTAACCCATTCCAGTGCATCACCCCCCTCCTAGTGAAAAAGTGCTTCCTAATATCCAATCTAGACCTCCCCCACTGCAACTTGAGACTATTGCTTCTTGTTCTTTCATCTGCCACCACTGAGAACAGTCTAGCTCTGTCCTTTTTGGAACCCCCCTTAAGGTAGTTGAAGGCTGCTATGAAATCCCCTCTCTCTCCTCTCTTCTGCAGTCTAAATAACCTCAGTTCCCTCAGCCTCTCCTCATAAGTCATGTGCCCCAGATCATTTTTGTTGCCCTCTGCTGGACTCTCCAATTTGTCCACATCCCTTCTGTAGTGTGGGGACCAAAACTGGACACAATACTCCAGATGTGGCCTCACCAGTGCCAAATAGAGGGGAATAAACACTTCCCTCAATCTGCTGGCAGTGCTCATACTAATGCAGCCCAATATGCCGTTGGCCTTCTTGGCAACAAGGGCACACTGCTGACTCATATCCGGCTTCTCGTCCACTGTAATCCTCAGATCCTTTTCTGCAGAACTGCTGCTTAGCCAGTCGGTCCCCAGCCTGTACCAGTGCATGGGATTCTTCCTTCCTAAGTGCAGGACTCTGCACTTGTCCTTGTTGAACCTCATCAGATTTCTTTTGGCCCAATCCTCCAATTTGTCTAGGTCACGCTGGAGGATAGGGATAGGGTCCAGAGTATCTACCCCTCCCCCCAGCATAGTGTCATCTGCGAACTTGCTGAGGGTGCAATTCATCCTATCATCCAGATCATTAATAAAGATGTTGAACAAAACCAGCCCCAGGACCGACTACTGGGGCACTCTGCTTGATACCGGCTGCCAACTAGACATCGAGCCATTGATCACTACCCGTTGAGCCCGACAATCTAGTCAGCTTTCTATCCACCTTATAGTCCATTCATCCACTCCATACTTCTTTAACTTGCTGGCAAGAATACTGTGGGAGACTGTATCAAAAGCTTTGCTAAAGTCAAGATATATCACATCCACTGCTTTCCGCATATCCACAGAGCCAGTTATCTCGTCAAAGAAGGCAATCAGGTTGGTCAGTCATGATTTGCCCTTGATGAATCCATGCTGACTGTTCCTGATCACCTTCCTTTCCTCTAAGTGTTTCAAAATGGCTTCCTTGAGGACCTGCTCCAAGATTTTGCCGGGGACTGAAGTGGGGCTGACTGGTCTGTAGTTCCCCAGGTTCTCTTTCTTCCCTTTTTTAAATATGGGCACTATATGTTTTCCAATCATCCAGACCTCCCCCAATCGCCATGAATTTTCAAAGATAATGGCCAATGGCTCTGCAATCACATCAGCCAACTCCCTCAGCACCTTTGGATGCATTAAATCTGGACCCATGGACTTGTGCATGTCCAGCTTTTCTAAACAGTCCTTAACCTGTTCTTTCACCGCTGAGGGCTGCTCACCTCCTCCCCATACTGTGTTGCCCAATGCAGCAGTCTGGGAGCTGACCTTGTCTGTGAAGATCAAGGCAAAAAAAGCATTGAGTACTTCAGCTTTTTCCACATCATCTGTCACTATGTTGCCTCCCCCATTCAGTAAGGGTCCCACACTTTCCCTGACCACCTTCTTGTTGCTAACATACCTGTATAAACCCTTCTTGTTACCCTTCACATCCCTTGCTAGCTGCAACTCCAATTGTGCCTTGGCCTTCCTGATTACACTCCTGGATGCTCTAGCACTATTTTTATACTCCTTCCTAGTCATCTGTCCAAGTTTCCACTTCTTGTAAGCTTCCTTTTTGAGTTTAAGCTCACTGAAGATTTCACTGTTAAGCCAAGCTGGTCACCTGTCATATTGGCTATTCTTTCTGCACATTGGGATGGTTTGTTCCTGCGCCCTCCATAAGGCTTCTTTAAAATACAGCCAGCTCTCCTGGACTAGGTTTTATCTGATGCCCAAAAAAGCAGTGTCTATGACATGTTTAGGAAGGAGGGTAAATAGAAAAAAAAGAGGTGGAGGGAAAGGTAGGGATGGGAGTCAGTGGTGTAGCTGGGTGGGAACGGGGGAGCGCCTGCTCCCCCAAGCCCAGAATTCCCCAAGTGGCATCTTTTCCAGCGCCACTCTGTCTTTCGGCGGCCCTGCACATGCGCCGCTCCGTCTTTCGGCGGCATTTCGGCGCATGCGCAAGGCCGCCGAAATGCCACTGAAGGACATGTCTTTTTTCTCCGCCGCTCCTCCTCAGCGGCAACCTTGGCTACGCCACTGATGGGAGTCACTTTGATTCTGAATTCCCATTCAGTAGTCCCCCACACAGATGTGTTGAGAGGAATGGACTCTTTTTCAGGGAAACTCTGGGATGATCTACTTGGTAGCATTTCTGGCATTTAGAGAGGACTCCATAGAAGAAGAAGCAAAGGTTGTAAAGGATGCTCTCTGTATTTTTGAGACATGTCAGGAATTGGATTTACTTCATTTGGTTCCTAGTGAGCTGGGGGCTGCTCTTCATCCTCCATCACCTCATTGAACAACGGTAGGAAGGGGCAACTTCAGATCAGTCATAATGACCAACAAAATAGTTAATGGCATCAAAATCACTACAAAGGGAATTGTGATGAATGGAGAAGAGAGACTAGAAGCCATTATTGACCATTAAAATTCTCAACAACAATTGGTAAGACGCAGCTGCTATTCTTGGATAACACATGTTTACCAGAAATGTTAAGGTATGATGAGCTCCATCTGAGGGACTAACAGGAATATTGGGGCTGTGGAGGAGATTTCAACAAAAATCTGCTTTCGACTTACTGTGGCCCAATTGAAAGTATTGATAAATAAATAGTTCTTCCAAAGTCAATACATATGGGTGCCACTGACTTTTCAGTTAATTCTTGGACTATCATTAATGCTTATATTTTATCTTTAAAATTGTTGTGAATTCTTTGTGCACTTTGCATTTATTAAGATTTATCCAACAAGAACAATGATCAGAGTTCAGGCCAATCAATACATAAGCTAGCATGAATCTTATGCTTTTCTTTATGTTTGAATTGTGAAATGGTTAATGTGCTGCGAAGTTAACATTCCCATGACAATTTGTAAAGAAAAATGTAGCATTAGAAGATGTAAATACAAAATAAGAATGCATTTCTGGTGGGATGATTTTTTTGTTTCAAATAAATGCTGGCAGCTTAGTCCACCATAATCATGGGCAAATAGCATTGAGTAAAGGTAATGGACTGAGTCATAGACCTGGTCTACACTACGAGTTTAGGTCGACTTTAGCAGGGTTAAATCGAATTAAGCCTGGACACGTCCACACGACGAAGCCCTTTCTTTCGACTTAAAGGGCCCTTTAAACCGGTTTCTTTACTCCACCTCCGACAAGGGGATTAGCGCTAAAATTGGCCTTTGCGGGTCGGATTTGGGGTAGTGTGGATGGAATTCGACGTTATTGGCCTCCGGGACCTATCCCACAGTGCTTCATTGTGACCGCTCTGGACAGCACTCTCAACTCAGATGCACTGACCAAGTAGACAGGAAAAGCCCCGCGAACTTTTGAATTTCATTTCCTGTTTGCCCAGCGTGGAGAGCACAGATGACCACGCAGAGCTCATCAGCACAGGTAACCATGATGGAGTCCCAGGATCGCAAAAGAGCTCCAGCATGGACAGAACGGGAGGTACGGGATCTGCTCGCCATATGGGGAGACAAATCAGTGCTAGCTGAACTCCGTAGCAGTAAACGAAATGGCAAAATATTAGAAAAGGTCTCAAAGGCCATGAAGGACAGAGGCCATAACAGTAGTGCCACGTGAAAATTAAGGAGCTAAGGCAAGCCTACCACAAAGCCAGAGAGGCAAACGGAAGGTCTGGGGCAGAGCCGCAAACATGCCGCTTCTACGCGGAGCTGCATGCCATGCTAGGGGGTGCAGCCACCACTACCCCAACCGTGTGCTTTGACTCTGTCAATGGAGAAACACACAACAGGGAAGCGGGTTCGGGGTACGCGGAAGATGATGATGATGATGAAGACAATGAAGATAGCTCACAGCAAGGAAGCGGAGAAACCGGTTTCCCCAACAGCCAGGATATGTTTATCACCCTGGACCTGGAACCAGTAACCCCCAAACTCACCCAAGGCGTGCTCCCAGACCCTGAGGGCACACAAGGGACCTCTGGTGAGTGTACCTTTGTAAATATCACACATGGTTTAAAAGCAAGCGTGTTTAATGATTAATGATTAATTTGCCCTGGCAATCGCGGCCAGTACAGCTACTGGAAAAGTCTGTTAACGTGTATGGGGATGGAGCGGAAATCCTCCAGGGACATCTCCAGAAAGCTCTCCTTCATGTACTCCCAAAGCCTTTGCAAAAGGTTTCTGGAGAGGGCTGCCTTATCCCGTCTGCCATGGTAGGACACTTTACCACGCCAGGCCAGTAGCACGTAGTCTGGAATCATTGCATAACAAAGCATGGCAGCGTATGGTCCCGATGTTTGCTGGCATGCAGACAACATCCATTCCTTATCTCTCTTTGTTATCCTCAGGAGAGTGATATCATTCACGGTCACCTGGTTGAAATGAGGTGATTTTATTAACGGGACATTCAGAGGTGCCCGTTCCTGCTCGGCTGAACAGAAATGTTCCCCGCTGTTAGCCACGCGGTGGGAGGGGGAGGGGTGAAGGGATCATCCCAGAGAATTGGGTGTGTGGGGGGGGGGAGGGGTAGTTGGGTTTGTGCTGCATGTTAACCCGGAAACCCCAGCCCCTCCTTTTACATTGCAAACCCATTTTAAATGGCCAACCCAATGGGTCCTTGGTATGGGAAATGAGGGCGCTACTGTTTGAAACCATTCCCACATGTTATGAGGGTTAAAAAAGCCAAAAGACTGTGGCTTACCATGGCTGCCTGCAAGCCGAATTCTGTTGCCTGGCACCGCGTGAGTGATCTCTCACACCAAATCGGCAGGACCTCAATATAAGAGGAAAAATACGACCTTGTAACGAAAGCACATGTGCTGTGTAATGTGAACAGCAAAATTTAATGTGAAAGAGTGTACCCATTGTTCTCTAAAATGTGTTTTTTTTTTTTTTTTAACCACTTCTCCCCTGTCCTCCACCAGCTGCAAATGTGTCTCCTTCGCAGAGGCTAGCAAAGATTAGAAGGAGAAAACGGCGGACTCGGGATGATATGTTCACGGAGCTCCAGATGTCCTCCCACGCTGAAAGAGCACAGCAGAATGCGTGGAGGCAGTCAATGTCAGACTACAGAAAAGCACAATATGAACGAGAGGAGAGGTGGTGGGCTGAATCGCGGGATGAACAGAGCAAGTGGCAGGCTGAAGATGATAGGTGGCATCAGCTTGCAGACAGAAGGTAAAAGTCGATGCTCCGGCTGCTGGAGCATCAAACTGATATGCTCCAGTGTATGGTTGAGCTGCAGGAAAGGCAGCAGGAGCAGAGACCGCTGCTACAGCCCCTGTGTAACCAACAGCCCTCCTCCCCAAGTCTCATTGCCTCCTCACCCAGACGCCCAAGAACACAGTGGGGGGGCCTCCGGTCACCCAGTCACTCCACCCCAGATGATTGCCCGAGCATCGGAAGGCTGGCCTTCAATAAGTGTTAAAGTTTTAAAGTTTTAAACTGCAGTGTGTCCTTTTCCTTCCCTCCTCCTCCCCCACCCCCTCGGGCTACCTTGGCAATTATCCCCCTAGTTGTGTGATGAATTAATAAAGAATGCATGAATGTGAAGTAACAATGACTTTATTGCCTCTGCAAGCGGTGCTCGAAGGGGGGAGAGGAGGGTGGGGTGGTTGGTTTACAGGGAAGTAGAGTGAACCGGGTGAGGGGGCGGAGGGTTCATCAAGGAGAAACAAACAGAAGTTTCACACCATAGCCTGGCCAGTCACAAAACTCGTTTTCAAAGCGTCTCTGATGCGCACCGCGCCCTGCCGTACTCTTCTAACTGCCCTAGTGTCTGGCTGCGCATAATCAGCGGCCAGGCGATTTGCCTCAACCTCCCACCCCGCCATAAATGTCTCCCCCTTACTCTCACAGATATTGTGGAGCGCACAGCAAGCAGCAATAACAATGGGGATATTCTTTTCGCTGAGGTCTGAGCGAGTCAGTAAGCTGCGCCAGCGCGCTTTTGAACGTCCAAATGCACATTTCACCACCATTCAGCACTTGCTCAGCCTGTAGTTGAACAGGTCCTGACTACTGTCCAGGCTGCCTGTGTACGGCTTCATGAGCCATGGCTTTAAGGGGTAGGCTGGGTCCCCAAGGATCACGATAGGCATTTCAACATCCCCAACGGTTATTTTCTGGTCCGGGAAGAAAGTTCCTTCCTCCAGCTTTCGAAACAGACCAGAGTGCCTGAAGACGCGAGCATCACGTACCTTTCCCGGCCATCCCACGTTGATGTTGGTGAAATGTCCCTTGTGATCCACCAGGGCTTGCAGCAGCATTGAAAAGTACCCCTTGCGGTTTATGTACTTGGTGGCTTGGTGCTCCGATGCCAAGATAGGAATATGGGTTCCGTCTATCGTCCCACCATAGTTTGGGAATCCCATTGCAGCAAAGCCATCCACTATGGCCTGCACGTTTCCCAGAGTCACTACCCTTGATATCAGCAGGTCTTTGATTGCCCTGGCAACTTGGATCACAGCAGCCCCCACAGTAGATTTGCCCACTCCAAATTGATTCCCGACTGACCGGTAGCTGTCTGGCGTTGCAAGCTTCCACAGGGCTATCGCCACTCGCTTCTCAACTGTGAGGGCTGCTCTCATCCTGGTATTCTGGTGGTTCAGGGCAGAGGAAAGCAAGTCACAAAGTTCCATGAAAGTGCCCTTACGCATGCGAAAGTTTCGCAGCCACTGGGAATCGTCCCAGACCTGCAACACGATGCGGTCCCACCAGTCTGTGCTTGTTTCCCGGGCCCAGAATCGGCGTTCTACGGCATGAACCTGCCCCCGTAACACCATGATTTGCACATTGCTGGGGCCCGTACCTTGTGTGAGGGCTGTGTCCATGTCAATTTCCCCATCACTCTCGTCGCCGTGCTGCAATTGCCTCATCGGCTGGGCCTGGTTTTGCTTTGGCATGTCCTGGCTCTGCATATACTCCAGGACAATGCGCGTGGTGTTCATAGTGCTCATAATTGCCGCGATGATCTGAGCGGGCTCCATGATCTCAGTGCTATGGCGTCTGGGCTGAAAAAAGGCGCGAAACTGACGGAGGGAGGGAGGGGCGACTGACGACATGGCGTACAGGTACAGGGAATTAAAATCAACAAAGGTGGCTGTGCATCAGGGAGAAACACAAACAACTGTCGCACAGAATGGCCCCCCCAAAGATTGAACTCAAAACTCTCGGTTTAGCAGGCCGTTGATTTCACAGAGGGAGGGGGAAGCAAATGAATACAGAACAAATCTGGTCCATTTATTTTTTACATCTTAAGCTGGCAGCAGACGGTGCAGCATGACTGATAGCCCTCGGCATCTTCTGTGTGCTTGGCAGAAGATACTGTACTACGACTGCTAGCTATCATCGTCAAGACGGTTCAATAGGACTGCCGGCAGGACTGAGTATCCAGGATACAAAGCATGTCTGCCCAGGTGCCTATAATTGAACTGGAGTACGACGACAATGGATTCCAGTCGTAATACACCATCTACTCCCAAAAGGCAAGGGGCTGCTGCTGTGTAGCAATGCAGCCCCATGTCTGCCAGCACCCAGATAGCCGATGAAGGCTACCAGTCATACTGCACTGTCTACTGCCAAAAGGCAATTAGCTGCTGCTGTGTAGCAATGCAGTACCACATCTGCCGGCACCCAGATGACATAGGGTGACGGTGAGCTGAGCTGAGCTGAGCGGGCTCCATGCTTGCCGTGGTATGTTGTCTGCACAGGTAACCCAGGTAAAAAGGCGCGAATGGATTGTGTGCCGTTGCTCTGACGGAGGGGAGGGGCCTGACGGCATGTACCCAGAACCCCTCGCGACACTGTTTTGCATCATCAGGCATTGGGATCTCAACCCAGAATTCCAATGGGCGGTGGGAACTGCGGGATAGCTACCCACAGTGCAACACTCTGGAAGTCGACGCTAGCCTCGGTACTGTGGACCCGGTCCGCCGGCTTCATGCACTTAGAGCATTTTATGTGGGGACACACACAATTGACTGTATAAAACCGATATCTATAAAACCGGCTTCTATAAATTTGACCTCATTTCGTAGTGTAGACATACCCTTAGTTTGCTAGCCAACTCTAAATCAATAAATGCTGTTATTTTGTGAAAAAGTACATAAAACATAATGTAGAAAAACTGTGTGAAGTTACACACTTCTCTGGAACTTGATGACCAGAGAAAGCATTCCAGCTACACTTTGTGATGCCAGAAAGCTATTGCTCATCAGACTCCTTTGATGTTTGTATAAAATGTTATAGGTGTAGTTCATATTCCATGGATCATAGAATGTCAGGGTTGGAAGGGACCTCAGGAGGTCATCTAGTCCAACCCCCTGCTCAAAGGGGGACCAATCCCCAGACAGATTTTTGCCCTACATCCCTAAATGGCCCCCTCAAGGATTGAACTCTCAACCCTGGGTGTAAGAGGCCAAATCTCAAACCACTGAGCTATCCCTCCCACCCCAATTGTGTTCACACAATCTAATTCCAATGTTGTACGAGGGGAAGGATTTTTTTTGGCTAAAGGTCTGTGAATCAAGGAATGTGAGTTCTATTCCTTGCTCTATGACTGATGTAATGTGGAGGATTGTAAAAATCAAGTCTATTAATCTCTCTGTAGTCACACACACACACACTGGCATAGACCATGTAATCTTGTGTGCATGCGCAGTACATATTCTTTGTGAGTATATGTAAATCGATACTGTATACCACACAAATATGGACTTGAATTTAGGTTCACAATAGAAAACTTTGGAGGAAAGGGTAAAAATTCCCATAATGGACAACTGTGTACTATGAGCCGATTTCAGGTTGGTCGTAAGTGTTTTCAGTTTGTGATTTGTGATATTACTTATTTGATTATTTACTGATTTACAGAATATGCCTTCCTGGCTGAGATGCCGCAAGCTAGATTTGTCTGTTATTGATGATGATTATTAATAGACTAGCAAATGTGACACTGTATGCCAAAATTAATATATATGAATTATGCAGGTTTGTTAGTAAAATTAAGAAGTGTTTACTCCAAAATGGGAAGTGAAAATGTCCACAACGCAATCACGTTGGTTTGCTCATATATTGTTTTGCAGTAGCCCTTGCCATGTTTTCATGAGCAAATAAATCCCTGTCTTTGTACGACCTTTATAATAAGGCATGCAGACTTTCCAAAGGCCACCAGAAATGAATTGGATTCAGAAGAACCCAGCTTCATTTAATTTCTGTTCCTCTTTTGATCAGTACTGCTAACTAGCTCATACAAGCAGAGACATAACGGAAAGCACACTAGCAGCATGGAAGAAAATTCGGAGGGAGAATGTACAGTATAGAACCAAGTTTGCAAGTGTCCATTATTTTTATTGTGTATCTTTTTCTTCCTGTTAGCAATAGTGTTTCTTGTGCAGTCACAGTTTCTACATTCTGTGCTTGATTTGTTAAACACTTGTTGGTGCCTTTGAAAAAATCTACTTAGCAACAGACTGGGAGTGTTTTTTGAAAGAGGAAGCCAAAGCCAGATGTTTTTCAGCTAACTGCCCTTCCTATTCCCCTCACCAAAAATGTAATTGATGTAACGCTGAGGAAGATACTGTACAAATAAATTCTATTTACCTCTCTCTAGTTACAAACCCACATTCATACAGACTGGCATAGACCATTTAATCTTCTGTGCATGCTTGTGCTCTTGAACACCCTACTTATTCGCTGTGTGTATATGTAGATGCTGTGCAGTGTACACACAAATATTGACTAAAATTTAGGTTCACAGTAGAAAACTATTGCCCCATGATTTAAAAAGGCAACCAGCAGTAGAATATAATATCAAAAGCTGCCAGCTATAGCCATAATTACTCATTGGGGGTCACTCTATTAAGGTACAGGACAAGGTGTTTTCTATATACACTACATTCCCAAGCCCATATATTTAATTATTCACTTTAAAAATGGTTCATTGCCCTAATTGATGCATTTCTCTCCTTTTACTCATAGAGTGCCATTCAGAGGTGGTGTGGAAGGGAATGTAATTTACGTGTCACACAAGGATTACAGGGCTTAGATCAAAATATAAAACTGGCGCCTCACTGTTAATCATCACAATTTTAAATGAACAATCCCTCACATTCCATTGCATCTTTGACCATTTTCATTTCCCCATTCAGTCCCATCTCCCCCACCACTCTCCTCTCTCTCTATGTTATCAGCTTGTTTAACTTGGTCTTTTTTCCCTCTCCTTTCACATTCCACCCCACCATCTTTTCACATTCAATCCCACCCCTTGGCCCTGTCACTCTCAGGTGTTACTTAAAATATCAGTTATTGTATTAGTTGAAAACCACAGTACAGACCAGTTTCTCATTTTTAGGGACATATAATTGAAAATAGCCCAAAATAATTGTTGACAACTGAATATTAGTATCAATTTATTAGTAGTATAGATTTATATATTAATATATAGTATTTTAGTATCTCAACCAGTGGCAAATTAAAACACAATGTGGGGGCCCCGGAAAAAATCTCATGATGCTAGGGCAGGATGGTTTAGCTACTGCAACCCCTGCTCTGCTGGCTGTGTTTGGGGCAAGGCTTCTTGGATGAGCCAGTGGGTGGATCAGTTGGTGAGTGTGGCTGGAGGGAGCAGCAGCTGTCTCTTCCTCTCCTGCTTGTTGTTTTCTTCACTACTGCCCACGGCGTCTTGCCGCCACTGGTGACGGGCTCCCCCTGCATCCTCCCACGCGCAGGTAGCTGGAGCTAAGTGGTGAGGGAAGATGGGGAACACTGCCTGCTGTGTCTCCTCCAGCCCCAAGCTGTGCAAGAATGCCCACTGCCAGCTGGAGTCCTACCACCCTGATCCCGAGCTGAGCTGCAAGGACAAAGGCTCCAACCAGGCGTGCCATGGGGGAGGGCAGGGACAGCTTCTGCCCCCCTCTGAATTTCGTCCAGGAGGTGTGCTCCCAGACAGAGCTTCTGCCTGCACAGCATTAATGTGGAATGTGAATTCTGCAAAGGAGACCTGCTGCGCCAGTTTGTGCCCCTGGGACAGGGAGTCAGTATTTTGTTTACAAACAGGGGCAGGGTGATTAAGATGAGAAAGGGCTGGTAATTAAATTAAGGATCTGGAAGTCCTTAGATAAGCCGGTAAAACAGGAATCCCTCTGCAGGGGTTGGGGTGTTGAAGAGAGAATGCAGGGGACTCAGAAGAAATACAGCCAAGCCCTATGAGCCAAGTTTATATTCTGAAAAGAGAGAGGGACGTCGTGTAAGTGAAAAGAAGGGGCCAAAACCCAGGGAAGGGCTGGCACTGGTATAGAGAGGTTCCCACTCTACCTGTGGTACTTATGTGGCCCCATCACCATAGTATCTGAGTGCCTCACAATGTCTTATCTATTTCTCCTCACAGCCCCTCTGTGAGGTAGAGCAGTGCTAGTATCCCCATTGTACAGATGGGGCACTGAGGCACACACAGACTAAAGACCAGA
This sequence comes from Terrapene triunguis, assembly GCF_002925995.2. NCBI lineage: Eukaryota > Metazoa > Chordata > Testudines > Emydidae > Terrapene > Terrapene triunguis. Next base: position 40,748,107 of record NW_020664561.1, on the reverse strand, counting down.
TTTCCAAAGGTATCTAAGCACCTAGATTTTTCAAAAGTGCCTAGAAGACTAGGTGCTTTGTAAACCCCACTAGATGCCTAGCTGCATCTCTGGAGGCCTAAAAACCTTTGAAACTCTGTCCCTAAGGCACTGTGACTGGCCTGAGGTCATACAGGAAGTCCATGGGGAAAGTAGAACCCAGGTTTCTCAGGGTTAGCTCCCTATCCACTGGACCAGCCTGCTGCAAAAAAAGAGAACACTGACAGATGGGAGCAAAACCAAGAAGGCCAGTTCTCTGAGACTCTAGCAATCTGTTCCAGGCGATTAGGAAGGATGCCATGTTTGACAGAATGAAAAGCAGCACAGAGGTCAGGAAAGATGAAGAAAGAGAGAATGAGAGTCAGATGAGAGGAGATCACTTAACTCACAAGGAGTGGCAGGTTCTGCCCCAGGCTGAGTTGTACAGCAATGCCTGCTGTGCAGTTTTAGATTTTAACTGAAAACCATTTTGTTTTGTCATTTTTTGTTCTGAGTTTGAGAAAAGGAAGGAATGAGAAAGTGTCATATGAGTATCAAATGTGTTTATGCCTCAAATTCTTAGGGTTTCAGCTGTATCCAGGCCAATTCCAGAACAAAGAACAGAAATTTCATCCATAAAGTCATCGATTATTGTCATGAGTTGTATTATTCACTGGGCACCATCTGTGTGCTCAGCACTGTTCAAAATATGTCAGGAAAATGTTGTTCCTGAGCCAATGTGTTTAAGATGTGTAGCCCTGGATAAGTTGGCTCAGAGATTTAAGTATGAAGTGTATAGTTATTGAGCACGTTATCACATGTTCACTAGTGATGTTAATATCTATTAGTGGAGGTGTTGATGGCAATAGAAGTTTTACTTGATTAAGGACCAGAAGATTTGACTCTCCAACTTTCTTTCAAGAGGAAGAGCTGCCCAGAGCCCCTGTGCCTGTTCATTTTCCTTTCCTGCCTGCAGTGGCCCTGATATATCTCACCAGCTGCAGTCTCAATTTTTTTCTCAACTTTAAAATGAGTAATTTTCTTGGTTTTTGGTTTTAAATATTCTCCTGTGAGAACTGCAACTCAATCACTGTAGTGTCATTTTTAAGGACCTTCTGGAAAGTAACTAGCCTTAAACAGAAGTGAAAGCAGTGTTGCCAACTCTCATGATTTTGTCATGAGTCTCATGATAATTATTGTTTTCCTTAAAGCCCAGCTCCTGGAGTCAAGTGGATATGTGATGCTTTCAGCCTTCATTCTTAAAGAAAAATGAAATTTCAAACCTTCATGCCTGTGGAGAAAGCTTCAAAATGTCACCCCAGTGCACCCTCAAGGCTCAAAAAGCAGAAGGCAAATAAAAAGAACACCAAAGCTATTATTTTTACACAAACTCATGATTTTAAAGCCAATCCCATGATTTTTGGTGAACCTGATTCATGATTTTTGAACATTTGGGGTTGGCAATACTGTGAAAGTGACTTCAAAGTGTCAGTTTCACTCCTGTTTTTAAAGTCAGTTTCTAGTCTATTATTTGCAGTGGGGTAACACCCCTAGACCCCAGGCAAGTGCAGTATGAATTCATGGGGCCTTGCTGTAGTAGACTGTTTCCAAAAGTTAAATAATCTATTCCAAGCTTGGTTAACTGCAAAAAAAGTGATAGAAAGTTATTTAGATTTTTCTACAGATGTTTCAATTGTTGTATTCAAGAGTTAGTAACAAAATAAGAATATATATTAAAATTTTAAACCTAACCAGTGTCCCTTAAGTGACTTAACACAAGATGTCAGAACATGTTAGTACTAGAGTTCAATGGGTTTAATATTATTTAATTTTCTGTCTTTCTATAGGAATTAGATACAGTGCTCCTGTCAGCAAATTTCTAAGTTATTAGCTGCAAAAAAAAAAAAAAAAAAAAGAGTTTCCAGGTGCCTAAGTAGCCCCTGGAATCACGGTTAAAGTTGCTACCCCCACCAAAATCTGAAATGGCGCCCCCATGCAGCACATCAGCGACCGGGAGAACATAGACAGTAAGAGGAATAGGGGACCGCTGGAATGGGGAGCTTCCCACAGCCAGGGGAGCTGGGGAAATCCCTGCTACCTCAACCACAGTGGCAGCCCCCAGGGAAATGCAACCCCCATAAGCACACAGGGAGTCAAGGGCGGGGGGAACTCTCTGCTGTCCTGCTCAAGAGGAGAAACATGAAAGCCCCCAATGCCCCCACCCTGACACACGTACCATCGGAGCCCCCTTTGCCTCTTCCTTGCCTCTCAATGTTCAATCATTTCTCTCCCCCAGGCATGACCTATTCTCTCCCCTCCTCTTCCAGTTTTTTTTTCCTGTGTCTTTTGTTGATTGCAAAATATATAGTAAGATAGAGGCTTTGTTTGAGTTTTTTATGCCTCCATCCAGTTTGGAGGCCTTTGGATGCCCATATCCCTGCATCTCACAATGCAGCATTATTTAACCCATCCTAATATGTCATGATGTAGCCCTATTTACCCCCACCTAAACCCCTGAGATCTTTGTGGATACCACCTCCCCACTCATGTGGTTCACAGCCTTTGAATCTTAGTGTGGATTCTTGCCATGCACATTGTGATATGCCATTATTTACCCAGCTGCTGAGCTGGTATGAGGTATTCCATAGTATAGTTCTCCCACCTTAGCATTGGATGAAAGACGCTAGTGCTATTTACCCCAGACCGTACTTTTAAGATCTTTATGTGTATTTCCCCATTCACCCAGCATGGACTGATGTGGTACTGTTTACACTGGTCCACAACTTCCAGACCCAACTCACGCACTATGAATTTCACAAATGAATTGTGGCCCACCCAAACTTACTTAACAAAGATTGTCAGTGGAATCAACTGTTGTCATGGGCTAATGGTCATCTGTTGCTATGTGAATGCCAAAGCCAAGCCTGACTGGGGGATAAAACATAAAGGGCAAACCCAGATAGTTATAGAAGTGGGAGACATTGATCTTGTGAGGACCTTCAGTTCCAGTGACTTTTTTCCCTCCATTACCCAGATGATAAGGCATTGGTATAATAGAGTGATGAATATTCTCTCTCTGCAGTATTACTGGAAAAATTATATTCTCATTGGCTTAGTAATGACGGAACATCCTGTTGTGTGCTCTGGCTAATCAGAACCTGTCTTATTCTTAACAGTGTGTTTTAATATATACATATAAACTAATTTTAATTAGCTGAAATAGTTAGTCCTAAAACTTAATTGACAAAATGTTGACTTTCCAATAGTTTGACATGAATTGCCTTTGGCAGAAAGCCAAGAGTCACTTTGGCACAGGTCACATTCTTTCAACATTTTTTCATAGTGTATGTGATCAATTTCAAACTTTGTTTTAAACCAGTTCTCACTGTTGACTGAAACTTAAAGTTCTTAATAATAGAGTAATTTTACCTCAGGTTAGGATTATTTCTTTTAATTAAGTTTCTTTTTGGAATTATGACTGTTGTCCTTCAGACATCTTTGCTTCCACAGTAGAAAAACTGGACTGTAACAGGATCAATAGGTGGAAAATGCATAATGGTCAGGTTTAAGAAAATTGGGGGAGATGAAAGAACCACTTGACCTGTGATCGACTGAGTCTTGTAACATCAGCGTTGTCCAAATTAGCAGCGAACACCTTTGTGTAATGGTATGGATAATATCTAGCCATATTCATTTTCTGTGTGGAAAAATTGAACAGTTAATTTAGGCATAGTGAACTGGGATATAATTTGCTTTATTATTAATGCAGTGTGTAAACATTGAATGGAATCTTTGTATTAATGCATTTTGATACATTTGTGTTTTTAATGAGGTGTGGGGGGCCCCAAATGTTCTTTGTGCACAGAGCCCCAGTAAATCTTAATCCGCCTCAGATCTCAACCAGCTTTTGCCTTTGGTTTCAAATCTAAATTGAAATGTTGAAGTATGAGGCTGAGCTGAGGCAGAGAAATTTTGTTCTAGTCAGTATTCCAGTCTGCTCACTGACGTGCACACCAGAAGAAGCAGCTCCTTCTGCTCCCGTGAATTGATTTTAGTTCAAAAGCACCATGTGAGTAGGGAGGAGACTAGTCTCTGAGCCTGATGTACGCAATGGCATTGGTGGTGGTGTACGTTGCTGCCTCAGCAGAGACACGAGGACTGACTGGGCATAGAGAGTGAGCTACTGTGCCCTCTTGCTGTCCACTGCCCAGTTCTGTGGATGACTTGAGAAGTTCAGGTGCCAAGGTTCAGTCCAGCACCTTTCACCAACACTCTAGTCTAGTGAAAGGCTGGTAACTTTAAAAACAAAGTTTGTGAGCAAGTCGTTCTGATGAAACAATAGCTCCACACCGGGGTCATTCAATGTAGTAGTGAGAGCCCTTGGGCAGTGCGCAATTTAAGAGTCATCCATCTGAATAATGGGGACAGATTGATTTGGTAAGTTGCTTTTCTTTGCAGTTGGGAACAGCTGCATTTTATTGAGTATGCTAATGGAAAATGTCATTCAAAAATGTTTTGCTTAAACCCTTATTAGGAACATTGTATGAGGGAAACCTTGTGCTATTCTTTAGGCTCCCAGCTGCATGTTCACACTTACACCCAAAATAATGCTACCTCCTAGAAAGAGTAAACCTTGTGGACGTGACTGTAAACTCTAAACGCCTGGAAAACCCAAGGGTAACATCACTAAGGCCTTAAGCAGCCCATGGTCTGTGTGTGTGACTTTCATTGCTACTGGAGAATGGGGCTATGACCTCTAGTGAGTTTGCCTGTGAGCACCAGTAGGAATGGTTAGTGGAATGTTTCTGCATGTAGGGCTGATATGAATATTTATGATATGAACAAACCAGCTGACAGATAAAATCTTACCAGCTAGTAAGGCAACAGCAAATGTGCTGGCATTGGGCATTCCTGTATTCATCTCAACACATCCCTCATTTAGAATAGCTTCCATATAGTATCTGCATGCGGGCTTCTTCTAAATTTACCCTATGTGCTATTTCATGTGCTGAGGATGCCCAGTTTTGTGCAGTGGTTAAAGTGGATCAGAGTAGAAGGGAGAGCCGAACGATTTGGTGACTGTCATGATAGGTCCCAGAATCATGTGCTGCTGCAGGGTTGCGTCCTCTCGTGGTGATGGATTGCCGCAGGAGGAAGAGAATGGAGATGAGAGAAACGTATCTGAGTTAATATCTCCAAGCAGAGCCATAGTCAACCAGACAAAACAATGGGGTGAGGATTCTGTGCGCACAGTCTCTGAGCTACTCCTGGTCCCCATTTCCATAAATATGCTACCATTTAAACATGACCAAGGTTAAAAGTTGCTACTGATGTACAATCAATAGAAATGGGGCTCTGGGATTCCCTCATCTGGACGTTCTGGAAATATCTGAAACAATTTCCTGTAGTTTAGAAGATTTTAAGACATTGCAGAAGCACCAAAGCAATTAAGGCCCAAACTCTCTAACATTTCCCATGAGACATGCACATTAAAACATAGAAAACCACGCTAAGTGCCAGCATTTTGATGTGAAAAACTCCTCCCCTATATGTAAGAATACTGGGCTCATCTGCCACCCACGCTCAGCTTTCTGAAGCCCTTTTGAGTCTCTGAATATAAATCAAATGCCAACATTTACTTTGGTAACAGATCTTCTGCATACCAAAAACTTTTCTCTCCTCATTATGTCTCTTGGTTTCTGTCCTCCTCTTTCCTTTCCTAATTCTCTTCACTTTTTTCCTTTCCCTTGCTCTGCCTCTTTCTTCCGTAGTCTTTCACTTTTCCCTCTCGTTAAGTTTCTTGTCTCTTTTCTTTCCTCCTCCTCCCTTCATTCCTTTTTATTCTCCTACTCCAACCCCATGCCCTTCTGTCCACCTCCCCATATAGTGCCAGACTCCCATTGTGAGCAGTGAGTTGCAGAGACAGTTCTATTGTTGACTTAACTGTCACTACTCCTGCAAATAACTGCTCCCCAGAGGGAACAAGGAGTTCACTGTTCATCTGCCCCCTTAAAGAAAGGAGTTCTTCTCACTTCCCCAGCTCCACCATGGAGAGGAAAGGGGAAGTGGGGAAGACCGATATTTTTCCTGTGGAGAAGAGGAGATGGATAGGGAACCTTGGCTGGGCCACCTTTCATCAGTTACTGCTGCTCCAACTACTGGCAGAACGGTTGGGAGCACCAGAAAATCCAGAGCAGGCACCCTCACTTTCTGCTGCTTCTGCTTTAAATCTCCCTGCCCAGTGAGTCCTCATTTCATCAGCTCACCCTCATAGTTTAATCCCTAGCTGTACATCTTCATCAGGTCTGATTTGGCTGGTGCAGTGGAATTATGATGCCAGTGCCTGGATGAGGTTGGAGATTGGATGAAGACTACCTGGCTGCAACTCAATTCAGACAAGACAGAGATGTTAGTGGACTGGGGGAACTAACCAGAAGAGTTGTCCGAACTTGTATCAGTGTCCGTATTGGAGGGTGTAGAACTGCCAGATGTGACAAAGGTGTTTGCTACTAAGGTGTTTTATTAGCTCTGGGGCTGGTCATCCAAGTAGAAGAGGAAGCCAAGAGCACTTTTTTCCATCTGTGCTTGGTGGGGCAAACGTGAACTTCTCTCACTGACCTTGCCATCGTTTCCCATGCTTTCCTCACGTGATTATGTTGCTGCAGTGCGCTCTACACTGGCTGCATGGTGAGTAACTCAGAAACAGAAGCACAAGCAGCTGCGTGCTTACAGTGCTGCCAGCTCTCATGATTTTTCACCTGTGACATGATTTTGGCTGAGGCTGGCGCCAGTCTGGTGATGACAGATGCTCCAGCCCTCTAGTAAATTTGAGCCCTCTGATTGCCTGCCTGCCCACTTGCTGCCTCCTGGTGCTGAGCAACCAAACAGAGCAGCAACAGGAAGAGCTCTTTCTGCCCCAGGATCCTCACAGGAAGGGAGGAGGGAACTAAAGAGCCAGTAGTTCAGCATGGCTTCACTCCATCCACCCCCACTCCTCCTGTGAACAATGGTAATGGGATGGGGCCTCCTCCCTCCTTTCTTCCTTCCTGCAGCACCCAGCCTGGGAAGGGACAGAGGGGGGTGAAGTGGGGTTACTACCTAGCTGGTATTTGACAGGGTTGGCCGTATTTTTTTATGGATTTGCCAGTTGCCAGAAAAATAATTTAATCTCTCTAAAGATTTGCATTATCATCACAATACACTGGGATTTTAATTTTCTAATGTTGAAAGTTTCTGTGTCCAGCTAAAGATGCTGCAGTGTTCCCAATTGCACAGCTTAAGCAATAACAGATCAAAAGTGTTGAAAATACAGCAGCTGTCTGCCCACCAACACGCAAGCGCATCACGCATGTGTGTGAGAGAGGGTTTGATCTCACAGAGTGAGGAGACGTGCGAGGGATATTAAATAATGGAAGATCACGGTGATGGTGCAAGTGATTCTACTACACCCTTGGGGGGGGGGAGGGAAAAGCTCACATCAGAAACTGCACATTCAATGACAACTGGCTAAACAAAACCAACTACAAAAACTGTCTGGCAAAATGTACTGATCAAACAAACGCCTGTTTATCAATGATGTTATCAAGCTTATCTATATATGTTACCTCTCTAGATACTATAAGTGGCTGTTGAAGGGGGGTGTTGCAGAGTTGCCTTGAGTGTTAGGGTTGCGGTGGGCTTGCCATTTGTGTGTGGGGGTGCCAGGTTTTTTTCATTTCAAAGGTGGTAACCGTAGGGTGAAATGCCCATGGAGCTGCCTCTCTCAGCCTGGGAAAAGGGAGAGGGAATCCCACTGTAGCCCCTCCAAGCCTGGGAGGGGAGGTGAAGGACACCCAGGGGGAACAGAGTGGGGGAGCTGAATTTCTGGGATTGGGGCTGATATTAATTGCTGAGCTGGGGATGAGCAGATGTGGTGTTCAGAACTCCTGCAACAGGGACCACAGTCACCTTAAGTATTTGGTAGAGTGGGCATCAGTAATTGGCACAGCCACACTGGGAATGAGCAGGGCGAATTCAAAAATTAAAACACACAATTTAAACTTTCTTAAAAATTTCTGGATTTCTGAATTTTTTATTATTTTTTTCAAATACTACAATATATACCAAAATACCAGTTTATTTATCGTACACAAAGTAAATGAAGAGAATTAGGATAAAGGGAGGGAAGGGGAAGCAACATATCTATCTTCAGGGTTCACATTAAACACAGGCCTCTAAAATGTCAGCCCAAATTCCTTTGAATTTTCCAGGCATTTCCTTTCTGTGGAATGCCAGTCGTGCATTAGCTGTGTGGTCAGCCATATCACTGGGTCAGGCATCAATATTTGATGGGGATTGACTTTTCCATTTTGCAGAATCAATGTTTTAGCAACCAAAGCTGCACATTAAAATCATGCTGCCTTGTTGCCAGGAAATCTTCAGGTATTAGGAATATATTCAGGAATGAAACTTAAGGGGAAGGATTCCATAATTCATTATTTTTGATCTCTTGAGGGGTCCGACTTCTAAATTTTGATTTCTTGAGGTTGTCAATACTGTGCTTATTAAGTGGGGTTTTACATCAGGAGCAAATATTACACCATTGCTGTGCCTGCCTATAAGCTTTCAAATGGAATCCAGGTTGTTGACTTTAACCTATAAGGCCCTAAACAGTTTGGGACTTGCCTACCTGGTAAGATATCACCAACTTCCCCATGCCATCCTACTGCATTTGAGATCCATAGAGATCAGCTGACACACCCTCAATATTAAAGAATGCAAGCTGATGACAGTGGGTGTGTTCTCCATGAGATATCTTTGATTTATGAACTTCCTTCCCCCGGCCACAGCAGTCTGGATTAGTTAACCTTCAGGGCCCTGCAGGCCCATATTTGCATATAGTGTAATTGTGCTGCTCATGCAACAGACCAGGGAGGGGTGTATAACATCAAAGCAACCTCAGTTTCCCAAGCATCCATTCAGGATGTGTTCCCCAATTTTCAGTGCCACCCATAGCATGTGATCCTACTCAGTAGAGAAAACAAGTCTAAATGTATTGCGTGAGGAATTTAATGTGCAAAGGCTTTTGGGTTGGGATTTTCAAAAGCACTTTTAAGTGACTTTCGCAGAAGTCCCATTGGATTTAAGCACCTGTGTCACTCAGGTGTTTTTGAAAATCCTGACCTTGAAACTAAAGGCAGCAATTACAAGCTGATGGGAGTTGAGCACAGTTTAGCTTGTGGATGTGTCAGCTGCGTGTTGTGAGCACGTAGGTGTAAAAGGGATTATCTTCCTATTTAATATCTCTGCACAAAGGTATGTCCTGGTGTAACTAAACATTTTAACTGAGTTGTAAGTAAAGTAGACTTTGTCTACCTATTCCCCCCCCCCCCCCCCAAAAGCATTAGCTCGCTTCTTGGGTTGACTCCTGCCTGCTCAAAAATCATGACAATATTATTAAATTAAAGAAGATCTGAAGAACCCTACAGAGATAGCCCAATACCTTTAAGCATTTCAGTGATTAACACAGAAACAATTATATAGCTGCATAATCCCCATAACTGGTGGTTTGAATAGCAATAATGCAACAGCTGTGTAATCAGAACACTTACGTGGAAATTCGTCACTGTTTGTACTATTAATATCGTAAAGAAGATATAATATATAGGTAGGTAAAATTTGGTTTTATTTAATCATTTGCTTCATGAAGAAATCAGTGTCCAATTGAATTTACATTGGAAATACAAGTAATAATTCTCTCTTATTAAATTTACAAACATTGTATCACATCCTAAGCTATGTAAATCAGTGTAGTCCATTGAAGTCATGCTAGTTTACACCACCTAAGGATTTGGTTTCATGCTTATAAATTAATGTTAGTGTTAACAGGAAGAATACATTAATGTATGAACATTAATTAACAATAATAATAATGTGTAGGACCTATTTAGGATTTGTTATGAGCAAAGCACCTTGCAGGTCAACATCCTCATTAAGAATCAAATTCAATAGAGAAAAGAGTAATTAATCCTATTTCAATAATGCTTTCCTTAGTGGCAATTAGAAAAATGTTCTTTGATCTACAGAGGATTCCACTCTACAATAATCTATATGAGCCCTTATCAATAGCACCCTGAAGATGATCAGCGTGATCCTGCCCTCTATATGCAGGCAAAACTCCCTTACATGCAAGATTGAACCTTATAGGACAGAGACAGAGAGACTCCATTTTCCCCACCCTTCCCCTCATAATGTGAGTATTAACCGCTTATGTCTATTCTATTTAAATTACCTGGCTACAGTTCCTTTTCTAGTGGGTCGTGTTTTGTAGGTGGCCCCATGCATTTAATATTTTAAACATTCCCTCACCATCTTGTTGTTAGTCAGTCCCTGTTTCTTCATGTCTATGATGTCATAATAAAAGTTGTTCAAGATGACTTCAGTCTCCTGTATCTGAAACCATAAAATAGGTGTGCCACTACTTTCTAACATGACAGTCTGATAAAGTTTCCATCAGTTGTAAAGAAAAACAATTGAAAGGTCACAAAAGAAAGGGGAGTGCAGCAGAGGATAAAATAGACCCGTTTTAGAAACACTTGAACGTTATTTTGTAGCATTCTTCCCTTTTGTTTCTGAGTCTACTCCTGTGAAGTGCTGAATGCCCTTTACTCCCATTATCTTCATAGGAAGTGCTCTGTATTTTCTGGGCATTCTCATATTTCCAAAACAGCTAGCTGCCCCTTCAGGCAGTTTCATATTTTACTTAGGTTATCTAGACAAATAGGCTCAGCCTGAACGTCTCAATGGATCCCACAACTGTATTTGTTTCATGAGCTAAAAATTTTATTAAGATGATGTTAAAAATAAATTGTGAACAGAGTTTGAGCATAGAAGTTTCTGGTTATCAGAGAATAACATACAGATTATCGAGGGTGCAAAGTTTGGTTTAAGATCGGGTGGCATGAGGAATACATAATCTGCAATATCCCCGATTGGGGGTAAAAAGTTGATGGGTCAAAGTACAGACATTGAGATATGAGGGTATGAAGTTCATAGAGTGGCTATGTTCGGGTGTGGATAATAATGAGTGGATATGATGATGAGGATGGACTGACCCTCATTTGGTGAGATTTAGTGTTTAGGGAGTTTATGGTTCCAGTTCATATGATCCAACGGAGAAGGTCACTTGGTCCCTTTCTCGTAGTGGGAGAACGATGTCACTCGGGCTCACGCCTCCTGGTACTGTCGATGGCCGGTGATGTGCTCGATGTAGATGTCCCTGGACCATCGGATGGCATCTGAGACCATGAGGCGCCGCATGAGACGTGCGTAGTGTCGACCGATCCCGCAGGTCCGCAGCACAGGCTCGTTGCAGGAGTCCCAGGCGCCCAGGGCTCCGACAATGTTATGCATTTGTGTGATACTTAGGTATTTTTTAAAATTAAGCACACAGACATATGTGACTGAGAATCAAATTCTATACATTAGAAGTTAGAGTTTAATCCTGAAAAGGTGTTGAGCCCTCCTTTAAGGAGTGGCAAACTTCCAATCCAGCTCCCATTAAAGACATGGGAGTTGAGAGCACTCCACACCTTACCTTTTTAGATCAGCCTGTTAGAAAGAGCTAGGACTTGTTTCAGCTCTCACTGAAATCAGTGGAAGGACTCCCATTGACTTCAATGGGAATTGAATTGAGCCATTAGTGATGTGGCACAAGAGGGTGATTAGGAGGGCTTTTCTTACCTATGAATGGAAAGTAGTATTGTAGGAAATACACTGTACATAGACTAGAACCTGTCTAAAGTCCCTATTTCACATCTATTCCAGTATAAATTCTCATGTGTTAGATTTGGATGGCAAGTAGCCAACATGAACACTTGCCATTTGGATTACTTGCAGATATTGGTTTTTGTACCCACAGCTTCAAGTTGACAGTAGGTACTTTCAGTCTTGACCTCTAGTGCTACATCTAAAATTTACTACTGCAGATCCCTGTAGCATTGTGAGGATCATAGTATTCTGAATACCAACCAGGAGATTTCTGGGCTTGTTATTTGAGACGCTCTTTTGGATGATCACACTGGGAAGTTTCATGTGTCTAATCCTTTTGATTACACTGATAACTGAAAATTAACTTTTGTTTCACTATGGGAATAAGATTTTTTCTGAGCAAGAGACGCTAGTTTTTCGTTTGGTGCCAGTGACAGCAACTTTCAGGTGCATGAATGATTGATGTGTCACAAATCTTTCTATTCAAATATTTAAGAGTTATCATTAGTGACAGTTGAGAAGTACACATGCCCCACATACATATCAATACGATGTATGTACAGCATGTGGAATCAGCCATGTAACTACACCCAGATGTCTCCAAAACTGAGACGCTACAGGTCCAAAAAGGAGTCTACTCTTCTAAACCAGACACGGATAAACTTCTTTCTGCTGGTAGGGACTGGATGGCTCAAGGGATTGGTAGTGGGATATAATCTTTCCAGGGTGCTTATATTCTGAAAAATGATTGCGTAAAAATGGCATCATGAATATGGATGGAGTCATCGTGGATAGTTCTCCGAAGATGTCCACGCAGTGTGCAGAGGCGGTCAAAAAAGCAAACAGGATGTTAGGAATCATTAAAAAGGGGATAGAGAATAAGACTGAGAATATATTATTGCCCTTATATAAATCAATGGTACGCCCACATCTCGAATACTGCGTACAGATGTGATCTCCTCATCTAAAAAAAGATATACTGGCACTAGAAAAGATTCAGAAAAGGGCAACTAAAATGATTAGGGGTTTGGAACGGGTCCCATATGACGAGAGATTAAAGAGGCTAGGACTCTTCAGCTTGGAAAAGAGGAGACTAAGGGGCGATATGATAGAAGTATATAAAATCATGAGTGATGTGGAGAAAGTGGATAAGGAAAAGTTATTTACTTATTCCCATAATACAAGAACTGGGGTCACCAAATGAAATTAATAGGCAGCAGGTTTAAAACAAATACAAGGAAGTTCTTCTTCATGCAGCGCACTGTCAACTTGTGGAACTCCTTACCTGAGGAGGTTGTGAAGGCTAGGACTATAACAGCGTTTAAAAGAGAACTAGATAAATTCATGGTGGTTAAGTCCATTAATGGCTATTAGCCAGGATGGGTAAGGAATAGTGTCCCTAGCATCTGTTTGTCAGAGGATGGAAATAGAGGGCAGGAGAGAGATCACTTGATCATTGCCTGTTAGGTCCACTCCCTCTGGGGCACCTGGCATTGGCCACTGTCGGTAGACAGGATACTGGGCTAGATGGACCTTTGGTCTGACCCGGTATGGCTGTTCTTATGTTTCCCATCAAAACTGTTTTTTGATAGAAAATTGAATTTTTGACAAAACAAAATTTTTCATGAAAAATGTCTGCTTTCCACATAAAATGTTTTTTGTTGAAATTTTTTTGCAGAAAACAAAATACTTTTTGTGTGTGTAAAATTTGACTTTTTTAGAAGAAAACCAATTTCCTGACCAGCTCCAATCATGAGGTTTCATATTTATTCTCTGTCAGTGATTTTCAAAACTTCATTTGAACAGTCCTAACTCCAGCTCTGTATAGACTCTGAAAGTCAACCTGTGTTGACTGAGTTGAATCACTATCTCTCAGCTGTTGTAGCTCTTGCCTTGTAAGACTAAATTTATTTTTAAAAGACTGTAATGGAATTTTTTACTTTTGAAATATTGGCCACTTTGTGTATAAGGCCTGGTCTACACTAGGCTTTTATGTCGACTTTAGCGCCGTTATATCGAATTAACCCTGCACCAGTCCACACCAGGAAGCCATTTAGTTCGACATAAAGCTCTCTTTAAATCGATTTCTGTAATCCTCCCCAACGAGAGGATTAGCGCTAAATTCGACATGGCCATATCGAATTAGGCTAGGTGTGGATGGAAATCGACGGTAATAGCTCCGGGAGCTATCCCACAGTGCACCACTCTGTTGACGCTCTGGACAGCAGTCCGAGCTCGGATGCTCTGACCAGCCACACCCCCGGGAAAATTTGAATTCATTTTCATTTTCCTGTCTGGGCAGTTTGAATCTCAGTTCCTCTTTGGACATCGAGGGGAGCTCAGCAGCAGTGGCAACTATGCAGAGCTCTCCAGCAGAGATGGCCGTGCAATCTAATAGAAAGAGGGCCCCAGCATGGACTGATCGGGAAGTCTTGGATCTCATCGCAGTGTGGGGCGATGAGTCCGTGCTTTCAGAGCTGCGCTCCAAAAGAAGGAATGCTAAGATCTACGAGAAGATCTCCAAAGCCATGGCAGAGAGAGGCTACAGCCGGGATGCAACGCAGTGCCGCGTGAAAATCAAGGAGCTGAGACAAGGCTACCAAAAAACCAAAGAGGCTAACGGACGCTCCGGATCCCAGCCCCACACATCCCGTTTCTACGAGGCACTGCATTCCATCCTGGGAGCGGCCGCCACCACTACCCCACCCCTGACCGTGGACTCCGAGGATGGGATCATGTCCGCGGCCGGTTCCTCGTCGGACATGACAGCGGACGGGGAAGATGAAGAAGGAGATGAGGAGGACGAGGCAGTCGACAGCGCTGGCACCGCTGATTTCCCCGACAGCCAGGAGCTCTTCATCACCCTTACCGAGATCCCGTACCAACCGTCCCCATCCCTTACCCCGGACACAGAATCAGGGGAAGGATCAAGCAGTAAGTGCTGTAAACATGTAAACATTTATTTAAAACAGAACGGTAATATTTATACTATTAACAATGTACATTTATAAAAGTTCTGTAAACTAGTAAAAAAATAATCAGGTACAAAACAGGAATATTTACAAAGGTAACAAATGGGTTTTCATGATTTCTCTGTCTTAGGCTCTTCTCAATTTAGTCCCAAGTGTTTTAAAAAATTTTCACAATGTCCGTTACTCCATGATTCCCAGGCCCAAGACGCTCCACTCCATAGTCCCAGTGCACCTACGCGAAAATCCGGTCAATGTGGCCGGGGATCGACGAGAAATCCTCGTAGGAGAACTCCTCGTAGGTCTCGTGGAGGTAGAGCTCAAGCCTGTTGATCAGGTTCCGGGGTAGGGCGATCTTAGTGGGCCCTCCGTGGTAGCAGACATGCCCCCTCCACGCCACAATCAAGTACTCCGGGATCATGGCCCGACATAGCATGGCGGCATACGGCCCCGGTTTCTGCATGCTTTCCCGCAGCATGCGTTCTCTCTGGGTGTCCGGGATCCTCAGGAGGGTGATGTCGCTCATGACGCCCTGCTTTGAATTAGGGAGGGGAATGTTAGTATTGGGACTGCTTTACAGCCACGCGGTGGAGGGAGAGGGGCAGCATACAGGGATCTTTCCCTGGGACAGCCGCGAGGGGGTGGGACAGGGGCAGAGTTGATGCTGTCCTGATTGCTGGCAGCAGAGACTGGCATTGCTTTCAATGTGAAAGGAGGCCAGTGCTACTGCTGGAGTTTTAAGCAGCCACAAGTCTGCGGCTTACCATTATTGCCCGCTCCAGAAGTTCAGGTCTCCAGCCACGCTTCTCAGATCACTCCAAGACCTCCGCAAGTCCACAGGCACTGAAGGCGACGGCCGAAAATTCGACCTTGTCCTGAGTGCGCATGTGAGAGGTGCAGTGCATGGTCTTGTTCACAGAGAAAGACTAGGTTCTTTGTATACAATTTCATTTATCTGTCTCAGGAATTCACTCCCTTTTCACAATTCACACAGACACATCTGCGACTGTCTCCCAACCCAGCCTGTCAGCACACTCCCAGAGGCTAGCGCAGATTAGGCGGAGGAAGAAGAAGACGCGTGAAGACATGTTCTCAGAACTAATGGGATGCTCCCGAGCCCAGCAGACACAGTGGAGGGAGAACTTGTCACAAATGCACCGAGCAGTCATGGAACGGGAGGAGAGGTGGCGTCAGGAGGACCAACAGGCTACTGAAAAGCTGCTTGGACTAATGAGGGAGCAAACGGACACGCTCCGGCGCCTTGTGGATGTTCTGCAAGACCGGAGGCAGGAGGACAGAGCCCCGCTGCAGTCTATCTGTAACCGCCACACCACCCTCACCCAAAGTCCAAAGAAGGAGGGGCAGCAAGGGCCGTTAAAACTTTCAGTCAATCCCTGCAGACTGCTCTAGCACTAGAAGGCTGACATTCCCCAAAATTTCATAAGTCCTTTCCTACCCACCTCACACAAGCCCCCGTCCAAGTTTCACCCCCCACGTTTCATGTCTGGTTCGCAATAAAATGTTTGTTTCTCTCCATTACTGTTTCAGTCAGGTTCTTTTGAGGGAGAGTCTGTCTGGAGGGGGGGAAGGGGCTTGGTAATTGGGCAGGACAGTGACCTTTAGCAGGGTACAGAGGCGGTGTCAGGTCCAGCATCAGGACACATACACAGTGCAGTCACTGGTTACCCTGGTCAGTCTGGGAGGTGTTTTTCATGTTCTCCATTGAAATAACCAGTCCACCAGTGCGGAGCCTGGCATTCCGGGAGTTTAGAAGCATCATTTGCATCAGAACACTGAACCCGCCCCCCGCCACAGTCTGCGTCCCCGGTTTAAAATATTCCCGCGAAAACAGCAACACAGACAACGGTGTTCATTAACAAAATCGAAATTATTTTATTTTTTGGGAAGGGGAAGGGGGTGAAGGGGGTATGTAACTGGAGAGGATAGTCAAAATGAACTGGGTAAAGAAACGGGGGCAGGTTCAGCTTTTCTGTCCACAAACTGAAAAGTCACTGGTTGCCCTGCTCACTCAGGAACCTAGCTTTCAAAGCCTCCCGGATGCACAGGGCGTCCCGCTGGGATCTTCTAATGGCCCGGCTGTCTGGCTGGACGTAATCAGCAGCCAGGCTATTTGCCTCAACCTCCCACCCCGCCATAAAGGTCTCCCCCTTGCTCTCACACAGATTGTGGAGCACACAGCAAGCTGCAATAACGATGGGGATATTGGTTTCACTGAGATCACAGCGAGTCAGTAAGCTTCTCCATCTCCCTTTGAGACGGCCAAAAGCACACTCCACTACCATTCTGCACTTGCTCAGCCGGTAGTTGAACAGTTCTTTTTCTGTGTCCAGGGCGCCAGTATAGGGCTTCATGAGCCAGGGCATTAGCGGGTAGGCTGGGTCCCCGAGGATGACTGTAGGCATCTCCACATCCCCAAGAGTTATTTTGTGGTCTGGGAAGTAAATACCTTCCTGCAGCCGTCTAAACAGACCAGAGTTCCTGAACACGCGAGCGTCATGAACCTTGCCCGGCCATCCGACGTAGATGTTTGTAAACCGTCCCCGATGGTCCACCAGTGCTTGCAGCACCATTGAAAAGTAGCCCTTTCTATTGATGTACTGGCTGGCCTGGTGGTCCGGTCCCAGGATAGGGATGTGAGTCCCATCGATAGCCCCACCGCAGTTTGGGAATCCCATCGCGGCAAAGCCATCTATGATGACCTGCGCGTTTCCCAGGGTCACTACCTTTGGGAGCAGTACCTTCACGATTGCCTTGGCTACTTGCATGACAACAACCCCCACGGTAGATTTGCCCACACCAAAGTGGTTCGCGACTGACCGGTAGCTGTCCGGCGTTGCAAGCTTCCAGAGGGCTATGGCCACTCGCTTCTGGACAGTGAGGGCTGCTCGCATGCGGGTGTCCTTGCGCTTCAGGGCAGGGGACAGCAACTCACAAAGTTCGAGGAAAGTCCCCTTCCGCATGCGAAAGTTTCGCAGCCACTGGGATTCATCCCAGACCTGAAGCACTATACGGTCCCACCAGTCCGTGCTTGTTTCCCGGGCCCAGAATCGCCGTTCAACAAAATCCACATGCCCCATTGCCACCGTGATGTCCTGGGCGCTGGGGCTCGTGGTTTCTGACAGCTCTGTGCCACTCTCCGACTTCAGGCTCTCACGGCGGTGCCGTAGCCTCCTCGCCCGATTTCTCTGCATCTGCCTCAGGGAAAGGTGTATGATAAGCTGCGAGGTGTTGAGAACGGCCACAAGTGCAGCGATGGTCGCAGCGTGATCCATGATCGCAGTGCTGTGGCGTCCGCGCTGTCACTGACCAGAAAAGTGCGCGAACTGATTTCCCGCCGGCGCTTTCATGGAGGGAGGGAGGGCGTTAGTGACAGACGGATGACGACAAATTTTTTTTACCCAGAAGGCATTGGCGGCTTGACCCAGAATTCCGATGGGCAGCGGGGACTGCGGGAACTGTGGGATAGCTGCCCACAGTGCACCGCTTCCAATATCGACGCTCGCCCCGTTAGTGTGGACTCACAAAGTCGAATTACTGTCCTTACTGTGTCCTTAGTGTGGACACACACGTTCGACTTTGCAATATCGATTCCACATATTCGATTTAAGTAAAATCGAATTACCCTCGTAGTGTAGACATACCCTAAGATATTAAAACAGATTGTTATCTCATCTGAAATAATCATATTTTATATTGCATATAATAGTCTAATTTTTATTCTTTGCATTATTTTTGTTATTGTTTTAGACTTGTCTAAGGAGTTGTAACTATAATTTCCTATAATTTACTCCATTTCTTACCAGGACTTCAGAGCAGCTAAAGAAAAGACTGCCCTCGGATAATATTTCCAAGGAGAGCCTCATGAATGCATGGACAGGACTGAAGGAGTTTAGTCAGTCCTATATAAATAGTCAGGCATTGCAGGTATGAGCCATGAAACTCCTAGTTTCGTTCTCCTAGCATATAAAATGATGGGTCTAAATTGGCTGTTACTACTCAAGAAAGCGGTCTTGGAGTCATTGTGGATAGTTCGCTGAAAACATCAACTCAATGTGCAGTGGCAGTCAAAAAAGCAAACAGAATGTTGGGAATCATTAAGAAAGATAATAAGACAGAAAATATCATATTGCCTCTATATAAATCCATGGTATGCCCACATCTTGAATACTGCATGCAGATGTGGTTCCCGCATCTCAAAAAAGATATATTGGAATTGGGAAAAGGTTCAGAAAAGGGCAACAAAAATGATTAGGGGTAAGGAACGCCTTCCTTATGAGGAGAGATTAATAAGACTGGGACTTTTCAGCTTGGAAAAGAGATGACTTAGGGAGGGATCTGAAAGAGGTCTATAAAATCATGACTCATGTGGAGAAAGTAAATAAGGAAGTGTTATTTACTCCTTCTCATAACACAAGAACTAGGGGTCACCAAATGAAATTAATTGTCAGCAGGTTTAAAACAAACAAAGGGAAGTATTTCTTCATACAACGCACAGCAACCTGTGGAACTCCTTGCCAGAGGATGTTGTGAAGGCCAAGACTAAAACAGGGTTCAAAAAAGAGCTAGATAAATTCATGGAGGATAGATCCATCAATGGATATTAGCCAGGATAGACAGGGATGGTGTCCTTAGCCTCAGTTTGCCAGAAACTGGGAATGGGCAACAGGGGATGGATCACTTGATGATTACCTGTTCTGTTAATTCCCTCTGGGGCACCTGGCATTGGCCACTGCTGGAAGACAGGATACTGGGCTAGATTGACCTTTGGTCTGACACAGTATGACCGTTCTTTTGTAGTTTATATTCCTGACTGTCAAGTATCACTGCCTCAATTTAACCAGCTCCTCTGCTACCTGGGGCATTTCTTTATCTTATCTTATTTTATCTTTTTTATCTTTTATCTTTTCTTATCGTATCTTCTTATCTATTGTCTTAAACTTATTACAATGCTGTCTGAGCACCTATGAAATGTTTATCAAAAGATTAAATCCCCTATTTTACGCCATCAGTTGTTAAATGTTGAATCAATTAACTTAATCATGACTTTCCTTTGGCTCATGAAAGCTTTGTGCGTTTCAATATTTGATGTGTTGGCAATGAAATAAACTTATGATTATATTAATTTTCACAGAGCTCTTTTTTACTAGCAGAGTGAAAAGGTAAAACGTAGCATTGACTGAGAGGTAAATTTCAAAGCTGTGTAGGAGGAACATTTTGATAGAATTATCTTGCAAGAAAAAAAGGAGGTGGTTATAAACCTTTTCCAGCGTTACTCCTCACCTGTGCAGTAAGCCTCAAACAACTATTAAAGGTCTATATGATAGCGAGACTGGGAATAAAAGGTACGGCATTCTGGTGACGTGTAATAAATGTTGTTTGCTTGCTAACATTTGTAGCTTTTATACATGTGGCAATGAGTCTTTAGACATTGAAAAAGTGAGATCGTATCAGTGTATTAAAACCAGGAGCTTTTCCAGAAAATGATATAAATTCTTTAATTTCATTCAGGTTTCTTTCTTAGCTTTTGCCAGGAAGTTCAAAAAGGAATTTTCCCAGAAGGATGAGGAACCCAAAGTCAATGCTGTTCATGCCGCCAAAAAAAAGAATCAAAATTGTAGTGTTAGAAAGGACTTCAAGAGGTCATCTAGTCCACACCCCGTACCACATATACCTGGACCATCCATGACAGGTGTTTTTCTGACCTATTCAAGTAAACCGGGACAATTACCTCCTGTGTCTTACATGCAAAATGATATATTCCCACATGACATTAGCCTTTTCCACAACTGCATCATATTTTTGACTCATATTCAATTTGTAATCTACTATAACCGCTTTCTGCAGTATTGCTGCTTAGCAAGTTATTCCCCATTTTCTAGTTGTCCATTTGACTTTTCCTTCCTGAGTGGTAGTACTTTGCACTAGTCTTTAATGAATTTCAACTTATTGATTTCAGATCAATTTTCCAATTTGTCAAGGTCATTTTGAACACTAATCCTGTCCTCCAAAGTGCCAGAAATCCCTCCCAGCTTCATGTCATCCACAAATTTTATAAATATACTTTCCTCTACATTATCCGAGTCATTAAAGAAAATACTGAATAGTATTGGTCCCAAGACAGACCTGACTAGATATCTCCTTCCAGTTTGACAGTGAACCATTGATAACTACTCTTTGAGTACGGTCTTTCAATCACCTTTGCATCCTCCTTATAATCATTTCATCTAGACCACATTTCCCTAGTTTGTTTATGAGAATGTCCCAAGGAACTGTGCCAAAAGCCTTACTAAAATCAAGATATATCATATCTACAACTTCCCTCCTATCCACTAGACCAGTAACCCTGTCAAAAACGGAAATCAGGTTGGTTTTGCATTATTCATCTTGACAAAGCAATGTTGGCTATTACTCATAACTCTATTATCTTCTAGATGCTTACAAATCAATTGTTTAGTCATTTGTTCCAGTATCTTTCCAGGTATTGAAGTTAGGCTGACTTGTCTGTAGTTCCCTAAGGTTCTCTTTATTCCCCTTATTAAAGACTGGTTCTATGTTTGCCCTTCTCCAGTCCACTGGGACTTCGTCTGTCCTCCATGAGTTCTCAACAGTAATTGCTAACAGTTCCAAGTGTGCTTCGATTAGTTCCTTAAGTACCCTACGATGAATGTCATCAGGACCTGATGACTATAATACATCTAATTTCTAAACAGTCTTTAACCTCTTTTTTCCCTATTTTGACTTGTATGCCTTCCTTCTTGTTGTTAATATTAATTGTGTTAAGTATATTGTTACAATTTACTTTTTTATTGGGGACTGGAGCAAAAGAGTGAAGACTGAAGCCTTCTTGATGTTATCCATTATTAGTTCTTTTGTCCCCACTAAATAGAGGACTTACACTTTCCTTCATCTTTCTCTTGCTCATAAGTTAGTTATAGAAACTCTTTTTATTGCCCTTTATATTCCTTGCTATGAGTAACTCACTTTGTGCCCTAGCCTTTCTGCTTTCCTTGCTATTCAAATCTTTTGTACTCATCCTTAGCAATTTGTCCATCTTTCCACTTTTTGTAGGATTCCTTTGTGGCAGTAGTTAAATGTCTTTATGAATTTTAAACATCGCTTTCTATAGAAAATCAAGGCCAAAATTCACTAGAAATTTGTATCTGATTCTGCCTTTTCTACTGGTAGAAATACGAGAAACGCAATCCGAATGAGCCTTTTAGAGCTGTCCACAAATGAAACTGATCCTGTCAAGATACAAGGGGACATGCTAGATAACCCATACAGGTCCCTTCCAGTTCTAACAAGACTGCAAACTAGGCAATAGACTGGATAGGTCATAGGATTAGTACTGCACTACAAAGTCTTTAATCCTTAGGCCTGGTCTACACTAACCCCCCAAGTCGAACTAAGGTACGCAACTTCAGCTACGTGAATAACGTAGCTGAAGTCGACATACCTTAGTTCGAACTTACCGCGGTTCAGACGCGGTCCACACGCAGCAGGCAGGCTCCCCGTCGACTCCGCGGTACTCCTCTCGCCGAGCTGGAGTACCACAGTCGACGGCGAGCACTTCCTGGTTCGACTTATCGCGTCCAGACCAGACGCGATAAGTCGAACCCAGAACTTCGATCCCCAGCTGCCGAACTAGCGGCTGGGTGTAGACCAGCCCTTAGATTATGAATTTGAACCCAGACTCAATCAGTAGCAATTAAAAGTTGTTACTATCTGTTGGCTGTTCTAATGAGCTAGTATAGAGTAGCTAATGAGTTTTTTGTTGTTGTTTGCATTGCAGCATTGCCTAGAACCTCTAGTCCCATTGTGCTTAACACTATAGTGATCTCAGTCCAATTCCCAATAGTTACATACCCCGTCACATAAATCACCAACACATTTGGATATAACGGGCACTCTTGTTGGTAGTCACAGCAATGAATTGGAATTAGGGCTGTTGATTAATCACAGTTAACTCACGTGATTAACTCAAAAAATTAATCGTGATTAAAAAAATTAATTGTGATTAATCGCACTGTTAAAAAATAGAATACCAATTGAAATTTATTAAATATTTTGGATGTTTTTCTACATTTTCAAATACATTGATTTCTATTACACCACAGAATACAAAGTGTACAGTGCTCACTTTATATTATTATTTTTATTACAAATATTTGCACTGTAAAAAATGATAAAAGAAATAGTATTTTTCAATTCACCTCATACAAGTATTGTAGTACAATCTCATTATTGTGAAAGTGTAACTTACAAATGTAGATATTTTTTGTTACATAGCTACACTCAAAAACAAAACAATGTAAAACTGTATAGACTGCAAGCCCACTCGGTCCTACTTCTTGTTCAGCCAATTGCTAAGACAAATAAGTCTGTTTAAATTTACAGGAGATACTGCTGCCTGCTTCTTATTTATAATGTGAGAAAGTGAGAACAGGTATTCACATGGCACTTTTGTAGCCGGCGTTGCAAGGTATTTACGTGCCAGATATGCTGAACATTCGTATGCCCCTTCATGCTTCAGCCACCATTCCAGAGGACATTCTTCCATGAAGATGATGCCCGTTAAAAAAATAATGAATTAATTAAATTTGTGACTGAACTCTTGGGGGAGAATTTTATATCCCTGCTCTGTTTTACCTGCATTCTGCCATATATTTCATGTGTTAGCAGGCTCGGATGATAATCCAGCACGTTTGTTTTAAGAACACTTTCACAGCAGATTTGACAAAATGCAAAAAAGGTACCAATGTGAGATTTCTAAAAATAGCTACAGCACTCGACCCAAGGTTTAAGAATCTGAAGTGCCATCCAAAATCTGAGAGGGATGAGGTGTGGAACATGCTTTCAGAAATCTTAAAAGAGCAACACTCCAATGCGGAAACTATAGAACCTAAACCACCAAAAAAGAAAATCAACCTTCTGCTGGTGGCATCTGACTCAGATGATGAAAATGAACATGCGTCTGTCTGCTCTGCTTTGGATCATTATCGAGCAGAACCCATCATCAGCATGGACACATGTCCCCTGGAATGATGATTGAAGCATGAAGGGACATATGAATCTTTAGCGCATCTGGCACGTAAATAGTTTGCGACGCCGGCTACAACAGTCACACCAAGAAAAGGGCAGGGCAACCAAGAATCACTGGATTGAGAAAAGCCACTACTAGTACTTGACCGTTAGACGACATAATGTCAAAACACTCCTGATGGCTGGTCTGATTGAACAATAAGATCTGAAGAAGGCTAAAGATGAGGTTTCATTAATGAGACTGAGAATTTGGTCCACAGTGTGGCATAATTAGGATATATGAAATTGGTAGAGTAAAAGAATAGCTGATGAAAGTAAAATGGCTGTAACAATATTTCTTTACAAAGCTCTTTGAGATCTACTGATTAGAAGAACTATATAAGAGCTAAGTATTATTTATTATATTCTGAAAGAGTGCACAGCTGTCCTACCACAAAGGTACTTTCAGACAGGTGTGAGAACAATGTTGGCTTTGTCAGACTCCACCAGAAAATTTAAGAAGGGCCCAAGTTCCAAAGTTCCGATCCAGAACGGAATTCACACTTTTACCAAAGTTCAGGGCTACAAAATCCAAGGGGTCCAGTCCAATCAAATGCAAAAAAGATTCACAATAGGAGAGGTCAGCCAAACCTAACAATTTCTTCAAAATATAAAATATAGATTATCCACATTTGTGCACCAAATACCAGATGAGAGAGCCAATGCTCTGTAGGAAGAAACAGTACTTGAAAAGGGAACAACCCAGTAGCTTAGCATCTCACAAGAACACTCCGTGCTTTGCAGCACTGCAGCTGGTCGGGAAATGTGTTTTTATGGCTGTGAAACATTGTGTTGAGAGCTGACGGGGTGGAAACTAAATCAGACAAGAGAAATGCACTTCACAAAACAACTTCTCCTTTTAAGTTGTTGTTTGCTCATTCTGTAGAGCTGAGACCAGAAATGACTGCAGGATCTTTATCGAGTTGCGTTTTTTTGCTTTTATTTAGTTCCATCAGGTCCCTTTGGGCAGCTGAAATTTCCTGCAAAAGTGAAGATGGTGACCCGGTTGATTGGTAGGTAAAGAACATGTATGGAGAAGTTTTGGAATGTAAAATCATTAAGTAGATGGATCAGAGAACTGTAATGCATATGAATTTGTGTCTGTCTCTTCTACTTTGGAGGTAGCCTTTGCACCATGTCTGGCGAGTGAAATGTTAGATTACTGAAATTTGATAGAATTTCATTGTAACTAACCCATCATTGCATTATGACTAGCTGCAAAATGATCATTGGTTGACACAAAAAACCTGATTTCCTATGATCAAAGTGAGCATGCAAGCTGTGTTCTTATGGCAAACCTCCAGGAGTTAGATGCATTTAAAGCAGCATTGGTAGCATCCAGGTTACAGTGAGGTGTTGTGAAAGTGGCTTTTCACTGCTAGGAAACATGGTTGGAAAGTTGGGAGTCTTTGTTATTATCTCAGTCTTAGGCCAGTCCTCATAAGGTGTCTGTATCATAACAAAACATTGGTGTGAATTGACCCCCTTCCTTGGCCATATCAGCTCAGTGGCCAAGAATTGTTTGAAAAATAAAACTGAACCCCCTCCAGATGGATCCAGACTGAGCATATTGGCAAGCAGAGTGTGGGAAAGTGCTGTTCTGTGGGTACGTCAATACCCAGCCGCTAGTTTGGCGGCTGGAAATCGAACTTCTGGGTTTGACTTATCGCGTCTTGTCTGGACGAGATAAGTCGAACCCGGAAGTGCTCGCCGTCGACTGTGGTACTCCTGCTCGGCGAGAGGAGTACCGCGGAGTCGACGGGGGAGCCTGCCTGCCGCGTCTGGACCGAGGTAAGTTCGAACTAAGGTACTTCGAACTTCAGCTACGTTATTCACGTAGCTGAAGTTGCGTACCTTAGTTCGAATTGGGGGGTTAGTGTAGACCAGGCCTAAGATTAAAGAGAGGATGTCATCTTCTGGGACTCTAGGTCATGTGGGGCTGTCAGTCTCCAGAAATGCCAGCACTAGAACTGGCAGCAGGAACTGGCAGCAATGTGCTTACAGTATTAAATCACTAAACTGATTGATTAGATAATGCACCTTGACCATGAAAAGTGTTAACTATTATTATTATTCATAAATCTGATCACAGGTTTTAGCAATGGAACAGGTACTGTTAGAAACACTGATCAACAATACAATGGAACAGGTACAAATACAATGGAACAATGAAACAAAGATAAACATCAACCAATTTAAAAAAGAAAACAGTAATTTCTTACAGATTATCCCAATTATCAATCTGGCCACAAGTTACATACTTGGAAAATTAGGCCCTGATTCTGCTAACACTTGTTAAGTGCATGCTTTACTTTAGTCACGTGACTAGTGCCATTGAAGTCAATACTTCATAGTTCATAAGATTGTCTTTGTTCTGTGTCTGCACACTGCTTAGCACAATAGGATCTTGTCCTAGGTTCTACAATAATAAAAATAATAATGAATGTGTGCAGGGTCAGATCCTTAGCACAGCCTGTCAACGGGTTAAAGACAACATCACTTTTCATTCCCTTCAGTGTAGAATTTGTACGTGTCTTAGGGCTAAAAGAAGAACATATTTCATCATAATATAATGACAAAACACATGAACTTACAGATCACAAATGCTCAGGGAAATTCCTCTCCTGTGCTTGTTATGAAAGATTTATGAGACATCATATCCCTTAGGCCTGTACATTTTTGCTATTCAATTATATTGTTTATATTACACAATCATTGGCGTTAGCAATGCAACGAGTCTATGGCTATTTAAGACATTTTAAATGTTCACAGACAGGTAGCTAAGGCCCCAACCCTGCAAAATGACCTATGCAGGTCGACTCCTGCATCGATGTGAACCGTGTAGATCAGTTTACAAGCTTGGTTCCCAAGATACATAGAATCAAGTTTTTAAGGGGGAAAAAGTGGGAAATTTCTTTCAAAGTATGGCTACTTGACCAAGAAGGCCACATGTTTCACTTTTTTGGTAATTCAGGCCTGTTGCAAAAAAAAATATTCAAGGATTACTTGATTCCGATTTTCTGTGGTATGAAGTAGCAATAAGGAGCAGAAGTGAAACTGTTGCATAAAACTTCCTATTGCACACAAGACAATTGTGTGCTATAAAACAGATTGCACTGAAGTCTATTGACAGTATTCAGTTAGCAGCAGTCTGAATTGACTATTTAATATTCTTTGGTTTCATTCTACAATATTCCACAGTTGCTTATTATTGGCATTCTTGCACCTTCCTCTGTAGCATTTCATACTAAACTAGATGGATCACTTATCTGATTTACTATGGCAACAATTATGTTCCCAAGACTCATCTGGAATAAACTCTATATCAAGGGAATAAATTGTCAAATGTCTCCAGGTATTCACATTACATTTAGGAGCTCATCTTGTAATCTTTACTCATGTAAAACTCGGCCTGTACTCAATAAGAGTTTAATCTGCGCAAAGGATTGTAGAATCAGTAATCTGTTATGAGGGCAGAATGTGCCTCTTTTTCATTCATTTGAATGAACTCAGAAGTTTCACCACAAAAAAGAAAACCACCTTCACGAGAGGCATACAGCTCTTACTGGTGATGCTTTTGTGGTAATGTGCAAGTGAAGACACGTTCTTCCTGTTTACACAGCTTTTAGCCTCCGGAGGATATCCCACAGTGCCTAGGTGACCACTCTGGCCAGCAGCTCTGATGCCAGGTAAACAGATATCCACTCCTCCCCCTGTAAAGCCCCTGGAACTTTGAAACTCCCCTTCCTGTTTTCTTGGCAAGTGCTCACTTATCTGGCCAGGTGACGATCCCCTGCTTGAAGCAATGCTGAGCTGCTGGAGCTTATCAGTGTTTGAGGAGAGGAGGCTGTGTAGGGACCCAGGATGTCCTGCGATCACACACATCCCCTTCCCACAAAACTGGAGAGAGCTGCACTGTGGGCAGGGCCGGCTCTAGAGTTTTTGCCACCCCAAGCAGGGAGAAATAAAAAAAGCCGCGATCGCGATCAGTGGCAATTCGGTGGCAGCTCGAGCGCCACTTCATTCTATGGCAGCAATTCGGTGGGAGGTCCTTTGCTCCCAGAGGGAGTGACGGCCCCGGCGCCGAATTGCCGCCGAACTGCCGGACGTGCTGCCCCCCCCTTCATTGGCCGCCCCAGGCACTTGCTTGCTATGCTGGTGCCTGGAGCCGGCCTTGACTGTGGGATAGCTGCCCTAGAGCACTGCTCTCATCAGCAATGGAAGTGCTGCTAATGTAAACACTCTCTGACATCTGAGGAATTAAGTGAGTACACAAACTGGTGCTTTACTTTCACTGGTTCCCTGTCACTGGTGAAATTTACAGCACAAAAACTCTGCAAGTGTAGACATAGCCCTAGACTCCTAGCAACATCTGTGACACCCCTATTGCCTTCTGCACATTTTCACAGGTGTAACTGATTGAAACTTACTGAACAATTCTGCTGATGAGCCACAAGGAGGAATAGAATCTAGCTCCTTCTGTTTTAGCTGTGTTAGGGCTCTGAAGGGCTAACAGATGTAAAATGCAATAAAAAAGATTTTCTGTCACCAGATGTGACACAAACAGAGAGCAGAATTGTTGAAGAAGACAGTGTCATTTTTCAGTGTAGAATTGCACTGCAAAGTATTCTAAATAGCAATGGACATGCTTCAGGGTGTCTAGAATACTAAAGGCCAAAGTCAGGCCCATTGTAAGTGGATTCAACTCCCTTAAATTCAATGGAATTACACCCACGTACATTAGGGCTGAGTGTTGCCGAAGGGTATGTCTACACTACAAAATTAGGTCGAATTTATAGAAGCCGGTTTTATAGAAATCGTTTTTATACAGTCGATTGTGTGTGTCCCCACATAAAATGCTCTAAGTGCATTAAGTCGGCGGACTGCGTCCACAGTACCGAGGCTAGTGTCGACTTCCGGAGCGTTGCACTGTGGGTAGTTATCCCACAGTTCCCGCAGTCTCCGCTGCCCATTGGAATTCTGGGTTGAGATCCCAACGCCTGATGAGGCAAAAACAGTGTCGCGGGGGATTCTGGGTACATGTCGTCAGCCCTTCCCCCCCCCGTGAGAGCACCGGCAGACAATCGTTTCGTGCCTTTTTTCCTGGGTTACCTTTGCAGACGACATACCACGGCAAGCATGGAGCCCGCTCAGCTCAGCTCACTGTCACCATATGTCATCTGGGTGCCGGCAGACGTGGTACTGCATTGCTACACAGCAGCAGCTAATTGCCTTTTGGCAGTAGATGGTGCAGTATGACTGGTAGCCTTCATCGGCTATCTGAGTGCTGGCAGACGTGGGGCTGCATTGCTACACAGCAGCAGCTCCTTGCCTTTTGTCAGTAGATGGTGTATTACGATTGGTATCCATCGTCGTCGTACTCCTCAGTGAGTTCAGTCAGAGGTGCCTAGGCAGACACGTTGTGTCTCCTGGAGACTCAGTCCTGCCGACAGTCCTATTGCACCGTTTTGACAATGATGGCTAGCAATCGTAATGCAGCACCTTCTGCCAAGCACCCAGAAGATGCCGATGGCTATCAGTCATGCTGCACCGTCTGCTGCCAGCCTAAGATGCAAAAGATAGATGGACCAGATTTGTTCTGTATTCATTTGCTTCCCCCTCCCTCCGTGAAATCAACGGCCTGCTAAACCCAGGGTTTTGAGTTCAATCTTTGGGGGGGCCATTCTGTGTGACAGTTGTTTGTGTTTCTCCCTGATGCACAGCCACCTTTGTTGATTTTAATTCCCTGTAAGCCATGTCGTCACTCGCCCCTCCCTCCCTCCGTCAGACAATAGTTTCGCGCCTTTTTTCAGCCCAGACGCCATAGCACTGGGATCATGGAGCCCGCTTAGATCACCGCGGCAATTATGAGCACTATGAACACCACGCGCATTGTCCTGGAGTATATGCAGAGCCAGAACATGCCAAAGCAAAACCAGGCGAGGAGGCGATTGCAGCGTGGCGACGAGATTGATGAAGAAATTGACATGGACATAGACCTCTCACAAAGTACGGGCCCCAGCAATGTGCAAATCATGGTGTTAATGGGGCAGGTTCATGCCATGGAATGCCGATTCTGGGCCTGGGAAACAAGCACAGACTGGTGGGACCACATCGTGTTGCAGGTGTGGGACGATTCCCAGTGGCTGCGAACCTTTCGCATGCGTAAGGGCACTTTCATGGAACTTTGTGACTTGCTTTCCCCTGCCAGGGGAATACCAGGATGAGAGCAGGCCTCACAGTTGAGAAGCAAATGGCGATAGCCCTGTGGAAGCTTGCAACGCCAGACAGCTACCGGTCAGTCAGGAATCAATTTGGAGTGGGCAAATCTACTGTGGGGGCTGCTGTGATCCAAGTAGCCAACTCAATCAGAGACCTGCTGGTATCAAGGGTAGTGACTCTGGGAAACATGCAGGTCATAGTGGATGGCTTTGCTGCAATGGGATTCCCCAACTGTGGTGGGGTGATAGACGGAACCCATATCCCTAGCTTGTCACCGGAGCACCAAGCCAGCGAGTACATTAACCAAAAAGGGTACTTTTCAATGCTGCTGCAAGCCCTGGTGAATCACAAGGGACGTTTCACTAACATCCACGTGGGATGGCTGGGAAAGGTACATGATGCTCGCATCTTCAGGAACTCTGGTCTGTTTCAAAAGCTGGAGGAAGGGACTTTCTTCCCAGACCAAAAAATAACCGTTGGGGATGTTGAAATGCCTATAGTTATCCTTGGGGACCCAGCCTACCCCTTAATGTCATGGCTCATGAAGCCGTACACAGGCAGCCTGGACAGTAGTCAGGACCTGTTCAACTATAGGCTGAGCAAGTGCAGAATGGTGGTAGAATGTGCATTTGGACTTTTAAAAGCACGCTGGCGCAGTTTACTGACTCAGATAGATCTCAGCGAAACCAATATCCCCATTGTTATTGCTGCTTGCTGTGCGCTCCACAATATCTGTGAGAGTAAGGGGGAGACATTTATGGAGGGGTGGGAGGTTGAGGCAAATCGTCTGGCCACTGATTATACGCAGCCAGACACCAGGGCGGTTAGAAGAGTACAGCAGGGCTCGGTGTGCATCAGAGAAGCTTTGAAAACCAGTTTTGTGACTGGCCAGGCTACGGTGTGAAACTTCTGTTTGTTTCTCCTTGATGAACCCCCCTTCCCTCCGGTTCACTCTACTTCCCTGTAAGCTAACCACCCTCCCCTCCCCCCTTCGAGCACCGCTTGCAGAGGCAATAAAGTCATTGTTACTTCACATTCATGGATTCTTTATTAATTCATCACACAAATAGGATAACTGCCAAGGTAGCCCGGGAGGGGTGGGGGAGGAGGGAAGCACCGGGTGGTATGGGGGAGGAGGGAAGGACAAGGACACACTGCACTTTAAAACTTTAAAACTTTAACACTTATTGAAGGCCAGCCTTCTGATGCTTGGGCAAACCTCTGGGGTGGAGTGGCTGGGTGGCCGGAGGCCCCTCCACCGCGTTCTTGGGCGTCTGGGTGAGGAGGCTGCGGAACTTGGGGAGGAGGGCTGTTGGTTACACAGGGGCTGTAGCAGCGGTCTCTGCTCCTGCTGCCTTTCCTGCAGCTCAACCATACGCTGGAGCATATCAGTTTGATGCTCCAGCAGCTGGAGCATCGACTCTTGCCTTCTGTCGGCAATCTGACGCCACCTATCCTCTTC
Source organism: Terrapene triunguis (assembly GCF_002925995.2). Lineage (NCBI taxonomy): Eukaryota > Metazoa > Chordata > Testudines > Emydidae > Terrapene > Terrapene triunguis. The sequence goes on along the minus strand of NW_020664561.1, from coordinate 40,716,607 downwards.
AGCCCGCCACTTGCTCTCTTCAGCCCGCGATTCAGCCCGCCACCTCTCCTCTCGTTCATATTGTGCTTTTCTGCATTCTGACATTGTCTGCCTCGAATTCCGTCCACACTACCCCAAATCCGACCCGGAAAGGCCGATTTCAGCGCTAATCCCCTTGTTGGAGGTGGAGTAAAGAAATCGGTTTAAAGGGCCTTTTAAGTCTAAAAAGGCTTCGTCGTGTGGACTTGTCCAGGCTTAATTCGATTTAACGCTGCTAAATTCTACCTAAACTCATAGCGTAGACCAGGCCTAAGACTTTTATTTCCTCTGGAACAAATTTGCGTAGGGCTGCCATCCACAATGGCAATCCCAGAACACTGACTCACGCTGTGGATATGTTTCTATCTTATATATTTTTATATTTTTGGAACATACTTTTAAAATGTTTTCAGTTGAAGTTTATTTTCATGGATACAGTTCTCTCTGTGGGAGGCCCTGTTGACTCAAAGCTGTCATGTGGCATAAGGCAGAAGGGGCTATGGCTTATCCATCCCAATAGAATGATTTATAATTACTAATAATCCTTCATTGTTTCAGGTTTCTTCTTTACAAGTTACCAAAGTATATAAGAAAAGCGAGTCCTGGGACTGGGCTGGAGTACATGTACATGGATTCTTTGACGCAAGCTTGGCAATTGAGTAAATTCCTGATCAATATGACACAAAGTGCCCTGGGGCAAACATTAAACCAACTTTATGAAGCTTATAAATCCAAGGCAAGGCATATTTCATTATCATTTTTAACACATTTTCTTTATATTATAGTTTAAAAAATACTTCTAAAATGTAAATGAAAGGAAACCAATGACTGAGCCAAAATAAGTGTTTATAAGCATTGTGTGACCTGATTGATGAGGTTCAACTAAAACATCTTATTTTAATAAAAAGAGGAATACACTGACTGATCTGCACCAACACAGGTCTGCAAACGTTCATGGAGGAGGGCAGATTGCTTGCAGGTTTACTGGAAGGCCCGATGTATTTGAGTGAGTTCTCAGTTGTAAAACCTTTCACAGTTTAAAAATTGCTAAGGATTCCTTAGATTGTAAGCTTTTGGGGGCAGTGTGATGTTGTCTAGTTAAAATATAATCATGCAAATCATTATTGCTACCACTGTTATATAATTGCAACAAATCTTATACAATGTATAATACATGGCCAGAAAGGGTTAAGCAGCTTGCAGGCTGAATGACTCAAAGCCAACCTTTAAAGTCATGTTAGAAAGTATGCGAATGGTAATAAGGGCCATTCAATGTTAGATTGGCTAGAACTTTGAAATGCAAACCTATATTGTTAGAAGTTAGACGTGATACTAATTGTCTGTGTGTACTCATAAACGTTAGTCATGTAAACAGATAGTTCCCGTCTGTCACTATAATTATTAATTCAGAGATTAAAAAGGAATATTAACATTTAGATGAATCTTGGGTGAACTAATGTAATTGTCAATATGTCTCTTTGAAGTTTGTGATAGACTGACTAATGGATAAATTGCCCTATGTTAATTTGTGTAACTAATTACTGGTGGTGCTTAGGAAACAGAAGGTTACATCAAAAGCCTATTGTTTACCCAGGACTGTATGGTCAAGTGGCTGCTAGAAAACTGTATAAAAGACCCTTTAGTCCCAATCCTTTTTATCTCAGATCTGGTTAAGCTTCATCAGGGGAAGTTTGAGTCACAAGCTTGAGATCCCAGTTAAGCTGGTACACCCTGAATATGATATTGGACATTGGACTATAACCTATGGACTAAATTCTAAAAGAACTCTTTGCAGCTACAAAGCTCACCATCTCTGCTATGAATCTGATCCTCAAGAATTGAACTCATGTCCGTATGTATATTGATCTTTTAACCATACTCTCTCTTTTCTTTTTTAATAATTTTTAGTTTAGTTAATAAGAATTGGCTGTAAATGTGTATTTGGGTAAGATCTGGAATATTCATTAACCTGGGAGGTAATGTGTCTGATCCTTTGGGATTGGTAGAACCTTTCCTTTTATATGATTAAGTAAGATTTTTATTAATCCTCATTATATCTGACTTGGGTAACTAGGTGGAGGCCTGAGGCTGGGTTACTTTAAGGGAACTGTGTTATAAATAAATGATAAATAAATAAATGGAGATATCCTATCTCCTAGAACTGGAAGGGACCTTGAAAGGTCATCAAGTCCAGCCCCCTGCCTTCACTAACAGGACCAAGTACTGATTTTGCCCCAGATCCCTAAGTGGCCCCCTCAAGGATTGAACTCACAACCCTGAGTATAGCAGACCAATGCTCAAACCACTGAGCTATCCCTCCCCCCCAAAGTCCCAGGCAAGAAAAGTCTTTTTGACATGTATTTGTACAGCACCTAATGCAATGGGTTCCTTGTCCATGATGGGCTCCTAGGTGCTACCGCAATACAAATAATAAAGTACTATGATAAATAATATATTGCCAATAGAAAATATATTCAAAATTCAGATTTTTATGCTGTCCCTATGGGCCCTGTCTTGTCATCCTTACTCATGCTGAGCAGTATTTGAATCTTCATGTACTCCCACTGAAATCAATATGACTACTCATAATGCAACATACTGTTTGATGGGCCTGGTATTCCACTGCTCTGCACCTTGCATAGTCATTTAGACTTGTGCAAAGTGGTTGAAAATGGTATTAGAGCCAAACATTTTACACCCACTATACACAGATATAAATGACTATACAAGGAAGTGGAGAATCAAGCTCAACCTGAATACAGGTGGCAGAATTGAGCTTTATGTGTGTAACTATTCTTTGCTGTCCATATAATCTAGTATGTAAATTTCCCTCCTTACTGTTCTGAGCACAGTGGTTCTTAGCTCTACAGTTCTGAGTAACTTCACAACTGTCCATAATCTAGAGAATGTACCATCACTTTCCTCCATCTCTGGTCACACAGAAGTGAATTAGACATTGAGTGTTAATCTTGGCTATGTCTTTTCATTTTTCTCGTGGGTTCAGGTTAGAACTGTAACATTATTTTAACATATTTAGTTTATTTGAATTTGTGTATGGGAGAGATTTCAAGAAGCCAATCAAATATTTGCATTATCCTTGTGCTCAGTAAGTGGAAGATGCTGTTTACAATCCCACACTGGAGCCAATAGTAGCTAATCTTTCAGTTCTGCCAAGACTTGGGGAGAACTCTACTGAAAATGATTAGGCCAGTGATTCTCAATCTATTTACCATTGTGGTCTGCATATGGAACTCTCTATGTGTTATGTGGGCCACATCCACATAGTATATACTACCTGTATGGCCCTGAGGATGTCACATGGGCCGCAGCTATGTGCTGATTGTGCCGCAAGCAGACTGTGGGCCATCATTTGAGAACCACTGGATTAGGCAAAGAGAGCTTTTAGGAAGGACAGGATGGAATAAGAGTGCGACTAATATAATATAATATTAGGAACTGGTCCTCCTAAAGAAGAACAATTGGCACGTCTGCATTTCCTAAACAAGCATTTGACAAACACTTTCTCAACATGTGGTTGTAAATCAACAGCAGACTGCAAAAGAAAAAGCTGCACTGCAGGTTGTTGCCCAATAAAGCCCTTACAAATCGTGTTATTGCACATATTTGGCCTAGCCATCTCTCTGGGAAGGCCTCTTCTACTGTTCAGGAGAGCATGCATTTTTGGTTGCACTTCATATTACGTGAAAGAATCAAAATCTCAAAGCTGTATTCTGTTCTAATTTACTCCAATGCTAACCCCATTCAAATCAATGAGGTTTCAGCCATGTGAGAGGAGAATTTGTCCCAAAGTCTTCCATCTCTGAAGTTCTTTATTCTGTTACAAATAGAAGTACTCTTTCCTTTCTTTGAATTTAATGTTTCACTAATTGGATATTTCTCTGCAGAACGACAGCACTGCCTATGTGATATACAATGATGATGTCCCTCACTCAAAGCATTACAGCTGGAAACAAGGACACACTAAAGGTACAGGGATAGTCCTGTAGTACTGTTCTTTGCTTTTTTCTTTATGGGTGAGAATTTCTGTCTTTATCTAGCTCTATATATTGAAAATGAAACCCCTGTTTGAGCCAAAGCAAAAGAGCAGTTTGTGTGGTAGGGTTTGTCGTGTACGTAATATTAACACATGCCAATGCTGTATCTACATTTTTTGGATTTCCCTTCATGGCATCTGTGCTATAGAATAGCTCCACATCTATAGTGCCCTTACACCCTTCTCACTGGCGCTGAAATTAATATGCCTCACTTTTTGCAAGTAGAAAGCCACACTCTGCCCTGTGCCCAGTTGCAACACTGGCTGGGACAGCAACAGCTTTTGAACTATCCTACGTGACAGAATGAGAAATACAAACCTGCAAATCCTGCTCTACCGATAGAAAATTACATAGTGGGTAAGGAACTGAGCCTACAATTCAGGAAATGACTTAAGTATGTGGTTAAGTCCCACTGAAGTCACTGGGACTTAAGCACATGCTTAAAGCTAAACAAATGCTTATGTGGTTTCTGAATTGGGGACTCAGTGAATTTCTAATTGTTCCAAGGGGGAAGGGGGCCAGATTTGGCCAGACTACCTGTAGAATGGGCAGAGTCTTTGACCCCCTAAATCTTCGGATTGCAGATGTGATGAGGTCCCTGGAAACCTTGTCCCTTCTCTGCCTCCATGGCAGTATGCCTGCTGTGAGAGCCATTTCCCCACCACCTGCTGCCTCCTCTAAGCCATGCTTGGGGAGGGATTTGCTCAGTGGTGGTGGACAACCATGTTGACAGGGTGAGTTTTCTCTTACATGATGAATCCCTATAAGGCTGGCTGAGGATCAGGTGCTGTGGTGTGGAGACAGAGTCAAAGCCATTATTCTTATGCTGTTAGATTTCTAAATATAATTTAGATGGGAAGTAAAAAGGAGGTGTTGGCCTTTGTGCTCATTAAAGATCCCATGGTACTTTTCCAAAGTAGGGGGTCAGCTCCAGTCAGGTTCCACTGGAGAGTTTATTAATCACTTTCTTTCCTAGCATGTCATGTAGCATTGTCATGAATCAGTGATTCTGTTCCATAGAGATGGCTGCACTTTGGTGGTAGGTAAACTGATTCCTGTATTTATTGTTAGTTAAGTGCTTTGGGATTCTTTGAAAAAAATATGCAATAGAAAGGCAATACAAAGGAAACTAAGATAGCTGGGTTGTATTTCTAGCTCTGCCATAAACTTTCTGGGACACCATGGGCAAGTCACTTACCCTCTCTATGCCTCAGAGTCCACATTTATAAAATGAGTCTAATACTTACATCAAAAAGAGGTATGAGGATTAATGCATTAATATTTGTGAAAAATTTACAGATCTTTGATGGGAGGCGCTGTAGGTGTGAAAAGTGTTATTGTTGATTTATTATCTATTAAGGTAATATATAATATTAGCATAAAGAAAGTTAAAATAGGACATTACCATCCAGTTTGAATTGTATTGCCCTCTGGTATTAGAATAGTACAATGTTCTTATGTATTTCCTAGATGGGTTTCTTAATTTATCTGCAATAATTGTACTTTGACAGGATTTCTGCTTTTGGACAAATCACAAGGTTTCTGGGGGATTCACAGCATCCCTCTGTTCCCTCCATTTCCTGAGGAGGGTTATGGATATCCACCAAGCGGAAAGCAAAATGCACAGATGGCCATCTGTATAACATTCAGATATAACCAGTTTGCAGAAATAGGTATGGCAAGCTCTTCCTTAATCAATTTGTGTGTAAAGGACTTTGAAAATGTAAAGCTTTGTAAAAGTGCATAATTGTCATTATTAATAATAATTTAAACTTTCTTCATGATTTAAAATGCTCTGATAACATCACAGAGGCATTGCTGGAGTTGGAGTAACAGCACTGCACATCAGAAGTATGTTTGCAATGTTGCTGTAGTCATGTTGGTCGCAAGGTATTAGAGAGACAAGGTGGGTGAGGTAATTTCTTTTATTGGACCAACTTCTGTTGGTGAAAGAGACAAGCTTTTGACTTACATTGAGCTCTTCTTCAGGTAAAATATGGCATGTAGTAATAGCAGGGGTGGGAAGATAGGAATTTATACGAGTATCTTTAGTCACAGAAAATATCAATACTAAAAACAAATGGAAATAAATCTTTTGAACACCTGATTCAGAAATACTGGCATGTACCTCAGAATATAATTCTGCTCTGAAAAGTGACTGTAAAAAGCATTGTGGGATGCAATGTTCATTGTCCCTCAATGCTTTTCATATCATGTGTGCTCAGTTTATGAGTCAAGAGATGTCTCTCTGAATTACCAGCCCTGCAAACTCAACCTGGATTCTGAAAGTCAAGTTCTGTTCTTTCCTGCTCACACATCTTCAGTGATAAAGATCCTGCATGCCACTTTACATCCCTGGATCACAGTCTAAGTTCCAATCAGTTACACCTGTGAAACCCTTTCCCCAGCAATAGGGCTGCAGATGGGACCACAAAGGTGGACATAAACTCAGTGTCCCAATGCCCTGAATTTTAGGTGCCCTGCCAGTTATTGGAATCCACAGCCCTGAGTTAGGTGCCCCTGTACAATGCATGGGAGAGATAGGCACCTAAGAATGGGATTCACAAAAGCCAACATGCTAGAGTGGGGAACTATCTAAATTAGCAAATAGGAAATGCTGAGGAGATGGGCGGGGCTTATGCCCTGTTCCTCAAAGATTGCTAGGCAGCTAACAGGAGGCGCATCCTGCTACATGGGATTCACTCTCCTAGAGTTAGGTGCCTAAACCAGGTTAGTCCTTTCCTGCAAAAAACACTGGTGGTGCCCTTAAGCCCAGTGTCACTGAAGCAGGGACTGGAACCTCAGTCTCCCAAGTGAGTGCCCTAACCACTGGGCTATAGAGTCATTCTCACTTTTTCTCTGGCCCAATGTATATGTAAGTATTTTGTACAAACTTCAACAGGAGGGTCTAAGAAACATCTAGCCCAGATACCCCATAGCAATGGTGGGCAACCTCAGCCTGGAGGCCGCACGCGGCCTGTCAGGGTAATCCACTGGCAGGCCGCAAGACATTGACCATCCACAGGCACGGTCGCCTGCAGCTCCTAGTGGCCACGGTTCGCCGTTCCCGGCCAATGGGAGCTGCGGGAAGCGGCGGCCAGCATGTTAGACATCTATATCTTAGTTAGACACCTACATCTTTTTGTGGATCTACCCTCAGTGACCCTTCTGCAGCCCTATTGCTGGGAAAGGGGTTTCACAGGTGTAACTGACTGGAACTTAGACCCTGATCCTGCAGACATGCCTGTGCTTACACGTGTGACTTGCTTTCAATGGGACTGTGTGTGTGTGTGTGTGTGTGTGTGTGTGTGTGTGTAGGACTGAGGCCTTCACTTACCATTCTGTCAGTGATGCACAAGAGGAAATAGAACCCAGCTTACGCTATCAGCTGTGTTGAATTGGCAGGCTCATAGGAATAAAAAGCAGTAGAAATATTTTTGTCACTAAAGTCAGTAAATCTGACCTTGAACATATTAATGAGACAGGATGTGAGGCGTGAAAAGGCACCAAATTTATATAGTTACTTGTCAGATTAGAACCGTACTTTAGGAACTTAATTGCTTATCTTCAATACGTCCTAATCTTGTACTTGTTAATGTCTTTGGTTTTGTTCAGACAAACAGTTGTTATGCTACAATCCAAACATCTACAGCTGCTCCATCTCTGACATCTTTCACCCTGACCTCCCAAATCTGCAAAAGCTTTGTGTAGGTTCTGCACTGCCTCTAGTCCCTTGGCGCCACCTCTCCAAACTCCAGTCAGCCCAGGGAGAAAACTTCCTCCACTTTGCTAAATCACGCTTTTTTGTTGATGGTAAGAAAAACTATCCTTATCCAATACACGCTCTTGGAAAATAAACAAAGCATTTTCTTGAAGGGAAATAGAGAAGTTCAACCAGACAGGAACATAACAGACGGTAGGGAACATTATTGCATCATATGTTGACACTTTTGGAAACCACCAACAAATATACAAAATAGGAGATATACTAGTAGCAAGATAGTCAGAGCAAAGAGAAAAGCTGCATGGCACTTTGTATTTTAAGGTGTTCAGTATAGGGATCTTCTAAAAACAACTCTACTTTTACTGCTGGGGGGAGGGATAGCTCAGTGGTTTGAGCATTGGCCTGCCAAACCCACGGTTGTGAGTTCAATCCTTAAGGGGGCCATTTAGGGAACTGGGGTAAAAATCTGTCTGGTTTGAGCAGGGGGTTGGACTAGATGACCTCCTAAGGTCCCTTCTAACCCTGATATTCTATGATTCTACTCAAAGGAAAAAATGGGCTTGTGTATTTCTTTTTTGCTGCTTCAGCATGTACGAAGAAGGTATGAAAGATTTCTTTTTCAGTGTTTGGTTGGTTGCTTGCTTTTTCCTGCTTATTCCTTGCATTAGCAATTCCGGTTGTGTCTTCTCTGGAAGACTCTAAGGTGGCTGGAGGACTAATGACATCACAAACACTAAGAGATTGAGAGCTGAGCAAATGAGAGGGAAGGAAATATTAGTCAGACTGTTTCAAACTGTACTTTTGTTCAGTTTTCTTAATGCCTATTTAGCTCTTATACCTAATTTAATGTCTTGGAGAAAGAAGGTCTTTGTTAAAGATTATTTTCCCACATCTTCTGAAATTACACAGATATCTACGTAGCCTGGATGGCTCAACAGTTGCAGACAGATTTGTTAGCAGAATCCTGGCAGCATGATGGACAGGAGCTTCCCTCAAACTGCTCTCTCCAACACCATGTCTACAACATAAACCTCATTAAGACACCGTGGAATTCCACTTTCAGTTCCTATTATGATCACTCTAAATGGTGTGTTTCCTGGAGATATGAAGATCAATGGACGTGTATTGGAGACTTAAACCGTGCTCCTCAACAGGCTTGGAGAAGCGGTGGGTTCATTTGTACCCAGAATCCGTACATTTACAAAGCTTTCAGACACATGATCTTCCATTACCATAGCTGTAATAACTCCCGAAGATGGATATGAATGAACCACAGTTCTCAAACACTGTACGCACCTATTACATAGAGTATAGAGATTCCCCTCCAATTCTGCTTTGAAAAATGGCACTGTAAGGTTCTGAGTTTTTTGTCTCTTGAATCATTTCTACAATAAAAGTGCTCAACTTTTTACAAGTAAAAAATTTTTTTCTAGCTTCCAGCCCAGTAAACTCAATCAGGACTCTGAGAGTCAAGCTCTGGTCTTTCCTTCTCTGACCTTTTCAACAGTAGGTTCTGCCTGTCACACATACACAACCCCATTGCCTTTGGTGTGTGCATAGATGTAACTGATTGGTGCTTAGTAAGCAATGCTGTTGATGAGGCATCAGAAGGAACAGAATCCAGCTCACTCTCCATAAGCTATTCTGGTTGTGCAGGATTAATGGGTGTAATAAACACTACTGTATATATTTGTCACCTGTGGCGTGCTCAGGTGAAGTTAATGAGAAGTCACTGAAGTCAATGGGAGTCTTTTCATTGACTTCAGTGGGACCTGGATGATGTCCTAGAGTTAACAAACATGACTGAATACGGACAGGGAGGCAAGCAGACCTGTGGAGTAAGAAGGTGCTAGTTTTACACTTACTTTTTAGAGAAAAAAGACACTTTAAACCATAATTTCTTAATTTTTCAGAGGTGATTTTAGTACATGAAGAAGTTACTCACTTTGTGCAGTAATGATGGTTCTTTGAGATGTGTCCCCCTATGGGTGTCTGTGTCCCTGCGCTGCTGATTGGAGAACTTCGGTAGCAGTATCCGTTGAGCCCGCACATGCGCTGTCTCTCCTTGTGCTGTGCCACGAGGCTAGTCAGCTCATCCAGGCTAACCGTCCTCAATTCCTTCTCTACCACCGAGTCATAAACCAGAACTCCAAAGTAGAAGGGAGGAGGGTAGGTCGTGGAGCTCTCAAAGGGGGACACATCTTGAACAACCATCGTTACTGCACAAGGTGAGTAACCTCTTCTTCAAGTAGTGTCCCTATGGATGCTCCACGATAGGGGACTCCCGAGCAGTACCCCTCCTGGAGGGCTAGGCTTTGGAGTCGAGTCTGTTACAGATGACAGTACTGTGGAGCTGAAGATGGCATCAGAAGCAGAGTCCCCAGTGATCACATAGTATTCTGCAAAGGTGTGGACTGATGCCCATGTCGCCACCCTGCGGATCTCTAAGATAGGGACATCCTTAAGGAAGGTAACAGATGAGGAGATCGATCTTGCGGAATGTATATGGATCGAGGCAGGAGAGGTCACGTTATGAATTTGGTAGCACTGTCTGATGCAATTCTAGACCCATTTAGAGAGTCTTTGGGCTGATATTGCTGAGCCCTTGGACATTTCGGCCATAGAGAGGAAAAGTCTAAGGGACTTCCTAAAGGCTTTTGTCCTATTGAGGTAGAATGCTAGGGCTCCCCTAACACCTAAGGTGTGCAGTATAGCGTCCCTATTGTCTTGGAGTGGCTTGGGGTAGGAAATGGGAAGGTGGATTGACTGACTTATGTGAAAAGGGGAGGTTACCTTAGGGATGAACCGTGGATGCGGCCTGAGTGTAACCGTGTCTGGAAAGAATGCTGTGTAGGGGGGATGCGCCATCAAAGCTGCCAGCGGCACTGACTTTCTAATCTGCCTGGGGGTGCTCAACCCTCCAGCTCTGTCCCCGCTCCACCCTTTTCCCTGAAGCCCCCACCCTGCCCCACCTCTTCCTGCCCACATCCCAATTCTGCTCCACCCTGCCTCTTCCCGCCCTGCTCCACCCCCATCTCTTCCTGCCCTTGCTCCTCCTCCTCCCCCCAGCACCTCCTGCACACCACGGAACAGCTGATCCGTGAGGGCTGGAGGCACTGGGAGGGAGGTGGAGGTGCTTATTGGCAGGGCCACTGGCAGGAAGGAGGCACTGGGGGGGAAGGCGGGGAGCTGGCTGTCGGTGGGTGCTCAGCACCCACCATTTGTTCCCCGTGGGAGCTCCAGCCCTGGAGCACACATAGAGTCAGTGCCTATGAAAGCTGCTATCTCCCCTATTCTTCTAGCCCAGGTAATTGCTATCAGAAAGGCTGTTTACATTGATAGGTATGTTAGCGAACAGATGGCCAGGAGTTCAAAGAGTGGTCTAATCAGCCCATTCAGTACTAGGGTTTAGGTCCCATGAGGGGGTACAGAGTTGAGGTTGAGGGAAGAGGTTTATTATACCCTTAAGGAAGCTTGTAGTGGTTGGGTGTGATAGTATCGAATACCCCTCTATGGCTGGTGAAAAGCTGTAATACGTGCTAGGTGGACCCTAAGAGAACTCAGGGATAACCCCATTTTTTTAAGGGTCAGAGCGTATTCCAGAATCTGGGAAAGAGATTTGTTGGGACATGCACCAAATCTGAAACCTAGACCATTTCTGCAGGTAAGTAAGTCATGTGGAGGACTTTCTACTGTGTAGTAGAACCTCTTTCACTTCCTTTGAGCATGAGCTTTCTAGGTGGTGGAACCACTCAGGAGCCATGCTTGGAGGCAGGAATCCCCAAGTTGGGATGTAGGGTATGCGCTTTTCCCTGCAAGAGTTGGTGCAGAAGTGGTCGGAAAGGAGATGAGGGGGCATGCCACAAGCTGTGTCAGGTAAGGGTACCAGGTCTGTCTCACCCAAATAGGAGCAATCAGGATTCCGTGAGCTCTGTCCCTTTTTATTTTTAGCAGGACCTTCAGCAGTAGAAGAAACGGGGGAAAAAGACTTAAAGATGGTCTTTGTCCCAGGGGAGAAGCAGATCATCACCCAGAGACCACTGTCCCATTCCCGCCCTGGAGCAGTAGCGTGGACACTTCTTGTTCTGGTAAGTGGCAAAAAGATCTGTGGATAGTGTTCCCCATCATGTGAACAAGTCATGGAGTACTGATGTGTACATATCCCACTCATGATTGTGCCGGAATTTATGGCTGAGTTTGTCCACTATCGAGTTCTGGTGGCCGGGAGGTAAGCTGCGGACCAGGTGACATTGTGAGAGATGCACCAGTTCCATAGCCTCATTGGAGCTCAGGCATTCCTGACTGCTCGCAGTTCGAGGAGATTGATGTGAAGAGATATCTCTGCAGGTTACCATTTGCCTTGCGTTGTTAGGCCATTTAAATGTGTGCCCCATCCTATGAGCAATGCATCGTGGAAAGGAGGATGATAAAGACGTCTGCAAGAAGGGGATCCCTTCACATACATTGGCTGGGTTCTTCCACCAGTCCAAGGAGTTTTTGATCCTGGTGGGCAGTGACAGGGATTTGTCCAGAGTCCAGTAGTTCTCAACCTGCAGCCCATGGGCTGCTTGTGACCCAATCAGCACATAGCTGTGGCCCATGTGACTTCCTCAGGATGCAGCCCACAGTGGTAAATAGGTTGAGAACCACTGGTCCAGACTGTCTCTGTTCCATCTGTAAACCGAGATAAACCATAGTTGGAGGGCTCGCATGTGGAGTCTGACCTGAGGTATCATAGCCGTGCTCACTGCCATGTGCCCCAGCAGTTGGAGTCAGAGTCTGACTGGAACTTGAGGACTGCATTGAGCCATGTCTGAGCAAGATAAGGGACAGGAACCTGTGTTGAGGTAGGAAGGCTTTGGCCTGTAGAGCATCCAGGGCAGTCCCTATGAACTCCAGGCATTGCACTGGCATGAGTGTCGACTTCTGGATGTTGATCTGAAAGCCTAGTTCTGTAAACAAGTATCATGGTGTCCATGGCTTGACAAGCCTCCTGGAGCGACCAGGCTCTGAGGAGACAATCGTCCAGATAAAGGTAGATCATTATCCCTTGCGAGCGTAGATGAGTGGCTACCACTGAGAGAACTTTGGAAAATATACTAGGGGCTGACGAGAGTCCAAAGGGAAGGACTCTGTATTGATAATGGTCATGTCCCACAATGAATCTGAGGAAACGCCTATGAGCCAGTAGTATTGAAATATGACAGTAGGCGTCCTGTAGGTTGAGGGCCGAAAACCAATCTCCCTGTTCCAGTGATGGAATGATCGTCGATAAGATGACTATCCTGAATTTCTGAGCCTTGACAAACTTGTTGAGAGTTTTGAGGTCCCGAATGGGTCTCCAACCTCCCTTCCTTTTGGGTATTAGGAAGTAACGACAGTAGAATCCCTTGCCTCGTAGATGTTGAGGTACTGTTCTATTGCTCCTAATTGCAGGAGTTGATCTATCTTCTCTCATAGTAGACTCTTGTGAGAAGGGTCCCTGAAAAGGGACAGGGAAGGGTGTTGTGGAGGGGTTAGGGAGGTGAAGTGGATGAAGTATCCAGATTAGACAATCTCTAGGACCCATCTGTCTGATGTTATGCGTTCCCAGGCACTACAGAACACTTGCCAAACAGTGGTCAAATGGGTGCATGATCATTGACAGTGGTGGGAAGTAGTCTTGCCATGCCTCAACCTGCCCATCAAAAGTGATGATTATAGACAGGGGGCTGGGTCAAAGATTGTGGACTAGACAGCTTATGTTTCATGAATTTTCCCTTTTTCCTTTGGGCATCATAATGGCGCTGTGATTGGAATTGAGATGAGTAAGGCACAGCTGGGATTGGGGGCTAAAACGCCTCTTTTCCCCCAGTGTGTAGATACCCAGCGACCTGATGATGGCCCTCGAATCCTTCAAGGTGGGGAGGGAGGCAAAGAGCTGCACACCCTCGAAGGAGAGGTCCTCCACTGAGGTCTGCACCTCCTTCGGGAATCCCAACAGGTGGACCCATGATGCCCTTCTCCTTATCACAGATGTGGAAATGGATCTAGCTGCTGTGTCGGTGGCATTAAGGGCCAATTGCAGCAATGTTTTTACCACCAGTTGTCCCTCCTGAACTATGGCCTTCAAGGATTCTTGATGACTCTCTGGCAGCTTATCAATAAAGTCATGCAATCTGTTGTAATTCATGTGGTCATATTTCACTGCGAGCACCTGGTAATTAGCAATATGAAATTGTAAGGTGGCCAAGGAATACGCCTTCCTGCCAAAGAGATTGAGGCACTTCCAGTCCCTGTCATAGGGCATTGCCCTGGAATGATGTTGTCAGTCACAAGAGTTTACAGCATCCACCATGATGGAATTGGGTGGCTGATGGGAGAAAAGGAACTCTGATTCCTTTGTGGGGACATAATATTTCTTGTCCCCATGCTTACAGGTCAGGTTAGGGCTACTGATGCCAGAGTTTGCCACACTGTTTTAGCGGGATCTAAGATGGCTTCATTGATTGGGAGAGCAATTTTCAAGGAGGACAAAGAGTGGACGATGTCGATGAGCTGGTGGTGGGTATCTTTGACCTCCTCCCATAGTATGTGGAGGGTATCCGCTACTCTTTTTGCCAGCTCCTGGAACAGATTGAAGATGTCTGCCATGGACAGTGGTGAAGGCATGACCGCTTCGTCTGGGGAAGAGAAGGATATGGCTTTAGGTGTTATCTCCTCCGTTGTGTCCCCTTCTTGTTCCTCCATTTCCCAAAACTCTGAGGCCCTTGATGTTGTGGCCGAAGGAGCCTGCCTGAAGGATTTTCAGGTGATACATGGAGCTCATGAGGCAGGCTATTGGTGCACTGCCCAAGGATCCCAGTATGATGATTGTGGAGGCATGGGGCCTGGTGGAGGTGCCATGGGTGGTCATACCAACATGGTGGTGCTATCTGCTAGTACATTCTTGGATCTTGTTGATAGTGGGTCCCATATGGAGTTTGGGAGGAGTATTGTAAAAACTCCTCCTCAGGCTCACTATCTGACCTGTGCCTGGCAAAGGCTCAGTGCCATGACCTCAGTACCGAGAGGAGGAAAGTTGGATGCCTCCATCATGCCCAGGTCACCAGCCTGATGGAATTCTGCTGATACCCATCGCCTTGGTGGTGAGCAGGCTAATATCACTGGTGGTACCTATGTCAACTCGCGTACTGAGAGCGTTTTCCTAGGGTATTTGCTCTTATCTCTTGGTACCAAAGATTTGGTGCCTGTGCTTAAAGGGTCCATGGGCCTGTCAGCCATAGGCCCCGACTCCGTGGGTGCTCCATTAGCAGATACTGAGCACCTCCTGTCAACCAGTTCCCCCCTACCCCACAGTGCCTCCCACCGGCAGCCCCGCCAATCAACTCCTCCCTCCATCATCTCCCAGCCACCGTGGTCAGCTGTTCTGCGGTGTGCAGAAGATGCTGGGGGCGGGGAGGGGAAGCGAGAATGGGGCATGCTCGGGGGAGGGGACAGAACTGGGTGGGAAGAGGCAGGGCAGGGGTGGAGTGGGGGAGGGAAGAGGCAGGGAGGGGTGTGGGCATGGGGGAAGGGGTGGAGTGGGGAGTGAGGCCTGGGGCTGAGCAGGGGTTGAGCACCCCTGGGCAAAGGAAAAAGCGGTGCCTGTGGTATCAGTGGTACCAGATTTTTAGGCGAAGCTGTCTGTCCTTGCAGGATCTTGGCCGGAGCTGCTGGCAGAGGGGAACAGTTCTGTTGGATGGGGCCCTTGCTGAGGCAGCAGATGCACTGGGAATGCTTGTCCGCAACTGTGATTGCCTCATTGCAAGTGCAGCACTTTTTGAAACCCAAAGAGCCAGGCATACCCTTGTCCAGCTTCCCCCTGACCCCCATGGGGATTGACAAAAGAACAAACACCTTTCTTCTTCCTTTTTTTTTTTTAAGACAACAGCCAAATAAACAATAGAATGATAAAAGAAACAAACGAGGCTTCAAAGGAAACTAAAAGTTAGCAAATGTAAGAGAGTTAACGATCTGCAAACAGACAGCTAAAGCTCTGTCTCTAGCCAGTGGTGGTTGAGAAGGAACTGAGGACGGTTAGCCGGCCTGAGCTGACTAGCCACATGGTGCAGTACAAGGAGAGACAGCACCTGCGCAGGCCATACAAACACACTACTGAAGTTCTCCAATCAGCAGTGCAGGGACGCAGACACACCTACAGTGGAGCACTCACAGAGACACTACTCAAAGAAGAAACTGCTCTTCTGCAACAAATAAGTAAATGAATAAAATGCATTTCCAAATGGGCAAATTAAACTGCATTGGGGAAAATGTTCTGTTTTCAGTCTTCCTCTTCCACCAATATATATCTGCAGCAGGTAAAGAAAAAAAATGGGGAAATACAAACATTACATTTTACGACCTATCAGTAGCTTCCTGGTAGCCTGCTGAATTCAAACATAAATGGTATCAAAAGGCAAGAGGGCAGCATGTATAATGCTGATTTCTGAGGTACCTGGGGCCACCAGAGAATCACAGCATGAAGTACTAGCAGCAATGCTTCCAACCCCCCATGTCAATGGAGAACAGAGAGTTTATCCCACTGGTGTAGACCAACTTGAGCCCCACTGCCTAGACATCCCTTAGAGGCTCTTCTCTCCTTTCCCTGGAGGATCTTGCTTCCCCATCCAAAGCTGGATTATACAGCACCATAAAGGGGGACTATTACATCAAGAATCTGAGAGGTCTGGGACACAGGTAAAACTGGAGGTAATAATTTAGTGCAAATAATTTATTCAATTACTTGGGGCATTTTCAATCAGATTGTTCATATATATATTTTCACTCTTTGACCAGTTCTGTGACTGAATGATATTTAGCAAATAATGTATTTGACGATTATTTTTTCTTCAACACTTGTCAACTAAATTATTTCACTAATACATTTTTTCATACTCAACTAGCTGTACTTCAGAAGCGACATCTATTTGTCATAATGAAAACTGGGACATTGACATTAATACTGGGAGGATATGACACACTCAAATAAACTGCATTACATCTTATTAATTTCTTTTGTCTACCTTGTTGTTGGCTGTCTACTCCAATCTACCTAGGCATTCATATAATGGGATAAGTGCATAACTTGTGTGTCCCCAGGAATGAGGTAAAATTCATCCATAGAGGTCACTCTGTTGAATTTAGTGGTGTTATATTTGGGATAAATTTTGCTCATAGTTGTCTAAGGCAACTGACTTATCTGCACAGCATGTACTTTCTATGTCAGATGCTGTGTCATGGCATTTGACAGCAAGGAGTATCCCAGGACCCAAGCTACCACTTTAACTGTTGTCTGCCAATCCTGGTCTCTAGGCTAAAAGTCTTCGCAACCAGATACTCAAAGGGTAAAGTTTCTTATTCTTAATTAGCTAATTATTATGCACCACTCAAAAGTGTAAAGGATGCTTCACAGAAGACAAATAAGACATGGTCTTTATCCCCAGGAAGTTTATAGTCTGCATTTTAGATGCTACACAATGAGTAATGGTGACAAACAATAGGGAAGAGACAGGGTGAGGAAAGATGAGGGTTACAGCAATATGAAGACATTGCTGTCTGGTTTCTGTCTCACACATCTTGAGTGTATAGAAACAGGTGCAGTTGCAATGCTGGTTCTCTTTGATTTTAAAAAGCTTTGGTTATTTTTTGCTTTCATTGTGTATATTTGCATGATAAATGAAAGGTATCTATTATCATCATACTACATGCGAGCAGGGCCAGCTCCAGGCACCAGCCAAGCAAGCTGGTGCTTAGGGCGGCAGCTTGTAGGAGGCGGCATTCCGCCCAATCCTAGGGCGGGGGGGAGAGGAAGTCAAGGTTATTGAATATACTAAAAATAAGAGGGAAAATTCTATGACTTAAACAGTAACAAACCAATTCATTAGAGTCACCTTAGGTTTGACCCCAAAAAAACAACAGATCAGTTTTTAAAAATTCCACTGACAACAGTTGGGTTTTAAACAAATAAACACTCATCTGCAGTGCTTGCAACCCAAACATTCCAGCAAAGAATCTGAAAATGAAAGTAACTTCATTCATTTTCACTGCCTGGGCTAAGAGAAATGCACAAATTAAATAAGGAGCACAAATAATGATAAGCAAACTGGGTTCTTTGCATTCTTTCATTTGGGCGTTATTAGTAAATGCCTTTGTTTACAACAGGTGGCTTTTTAGCTTACAGATAAGAATCAAAATTAGGTTATAAACTCCTCTGTTTAGAAGTTTTACCTTATTTCATCTTATCTCCCAACCGACACATTCTTTTCCACTCAGTTTTAGATGCTAAATAGGTGATGTTTAGTTGCCAGTGAACTCTATGTTTTAAGGATGTAGAATCAGTTTAGCAAAGAGGTGAGCCCAAAAATATATCTTAACATTTAACATCAGTGTTTTCTCACTGCATTGAGTTAAAATTAAAATGTATTAGCTGGTGACACACCGTTGGCCACTGCATTGTTACCTCCGGGTCTTGGATGACTGAGAAGAGTAATACCAGCTACAGCCGCTGATGCTCTATAAAAGGTGTCATGTTAATGTCAGAGGAGGAGCAATGATCGAGGGGTTGGCCTCACAACTGCAAACACTTCACAATTTATTCAGCAGCACAGCATTTTTTTTCTGCCCTGGGCAGAAACTTGAATGAAGGAAAATATCTATGACAAAAAAGAAAGCTACAGCTAATATAGAGACATGGGGACTAATCCAAATACCAATCCCATTGAAGTCAGTGGGAGTTGACCCTCCATTTAAATGGGAGCAGCACTTCAAAGACAAAGCAATTACTAATAAAAATTCCAAGGGTGAAATCCTAACTCTGTCATGGTCTATGACACAAACAAAGGGATGAACAATATCTGGCCCCACTGAATGCTACTGAAGTGGTGGGTGTCCATTTGGCATCAACCATGTGGTGCTTATGGGTATGTCTAAATTGCAATCACAGGTGTGACTGCAGCAGAGTAGACATATCCAAATTAGCTGAAATCTAGCTAGCTTGGGTTCCAGAGTGAAACTGCAGCAACAGAAAGTAATTACCCAGGGTTCCAGACAGGTTTGTGCCGACTGCGCTGAAATGGTTTCACTGCTCGGGGACTCAAGCTAGCTCTACATAAACTGCAATCAGACCCTATGATTGCAGTCTAGACATACCTTGTGTGGCTGCCAGACCTCCACCCTGGGAGCAGTCCATAACTCTGCCATGCTGGCTGCTAGGAATGACATCAAAGAGGCCCAATGCATGTGTAGTTTCCTTGGCTCTGGAGAGGGGCAGGTTACTCTGATGCTTAGCCATGATGAAACTCAGAGGGATGCATGTCCCAGAGATCAGTACTGGATGACTATCTATCTTAGGTCCTGCTCTGCCTGCATTACCATAATATCTGAACACCCCACAATCATTATTATATTTACCCTCAAAACACCCAAGGGAGATAGAGAGATATTATTAACCCCATTTTGCAGATGGGAAACAGAAGCACAGAGAGGCTAAATGACTTGCCAAGGTTATACAAGAAGTCTGGGGCAGAGCAGGGCCTTGACCCCTTGTTTCCCAAGTTCTGGATGTTGGACATCTGTCAATAACTACCATCTTTGATCTTCTGTGGTGTTTTACTCACATGGCAACTTCTTGTTCTCCAAACAGGTCCTTCTGCAATGGCCGTCAGTTGCTTAGATGAATCTACCACCTAGAGCAGGGGTAGGCAACCTATGGCACGTGTGCCAAAGGCGGCACACAAGCTGATTTTCGGTGGCACTCACACTGCCCGGGTCCTGGCCACTGGTCCGGGAGGCTCTGCATTTTAAGTTAATTTTAAATGAAGCTTCTTAAACATTTTAAAAACCTTATTTACTTTACATATAACAATAGTTTAGTTATATATTATAGACATATAGAAAGAGACCTTCTAAAAACGTTAAAATATATTACTGGCACGCGAAACCATAAATGAGAGTGAATAAATGAAGACTCAGCACACCACCTCTGAAAGATTACCGAACCCTGACCTAGAGTCTGTGTCTGCTATTCCTGATGGTGCTCATTGCCAGTGACAATGTGAACAAATGTCTGTGAGCACTGCCAGTGAGCAACCTGGATGTCCTCAAGAAACAGTGAGCCAGTGTCCTCCTTGGTTTTGCTGAATATGTCTTCTGTTCCTCCTTCAGGCTTTACCCCTAGGAGTGGTTACAATGCCTGAGCGTGGTCTGACTGTTAACTTAGCAAGTTGCCAGTCACTTTCTGTTTGAAATCTAATAGCTACTCTGATTTGGAATTTAGGTAACTGTCATTCTTGAATGACACAGTATCTTCTGTGTCTCCTAGGACACTTTTTTAAAAAATACGTGCCATTTAGTGGAGTCTATGCTGCTGTAATGCTTTTGTATTATTATTTATTTACTTATTTTATTGTTATCATTGCAGTGCTGCGTCTTCTACAGAAGATATTCCAGCCTTGGGTTTAAAGATTTTCAATAAGAGATTAAGGAAAGCTTTACAGGTACATTTTATATCATACAATTATTGTGGATGCACCTGAGAGCAACTCCACAGTTAGGGTTGCATTCTAAAAACTTCCTTAAAATGATGAGAAATTCCTGTTTTTCTTGAAAAGTAGATGGCCTATCAGTGTAAAATTTCACAGTTCTAGTTTTTATGCCATTTGAATTTCTATGGAGTTTTTGGTTGGTCTCTTTTCACAAATGTTGAAAATTGGATGGATTGCCTAGGGTGAGTTTAGAGATGGGTGTAGCAGCACTGCAAACACTGGACAGATTAAAGAAAACAAAAAGGGCCCTCTTACAGTATTTTCACCCCTGAGTGTGGCAGGGTCCTCTCCGGGCTCCCTGGTCCTGAGTTGTGTGCCAGTCTTGGCTGGTTCTCGGTAGCCAGGACTGGCTCAGATCTCTGCCTATTTGGACGCTGGTGTCTGCAGGGCTGACACTGTCTGATCTTGTGCTGGATCCCACTGGAGTTCAAAGACCCCCTTTCGGGGGAGGGGAGTTAATCAGAAATTCTCTGAGCTGTTCTGCATCTCCCTCAGCTCAGCACCAAACTCATCCAGCCAAAACTGAAATAATACTTGTCTCGTTCAGGCTGTCTCCTTCCTCAGTGAGGGTTGAGCAGTTCTGGCTCTGCACTGGCCCAGCAAGCTGCCTTTATAAATCATCCCATTAGAAGCCTCCCCATTGGCTTTTGCAGGAATTTCCAGCCTATTCTGTTCCTGCCCCCTACTCAAGGCAGGCTGAGAATTTGATCACTGGAGGTTCTGGCCTCTGGAGCCATTATTGTTGTAATCCCGGAAGTAGGACTTCCCTAGGGACTTGGTTCAGCGTTCCAAAAACTGGCAAACTCCAAAGGGGATTATAATAAATTCAAAGGCTTATTCAAAGCCTCATTCTTCATCTGGGTGCAATTCAGCACCGTGCAGAGAGCCCACACCAGGCCTTTATGCACCATTTAAGCTCCACTTAAACCACTCTGGGTTGATTTTCACCTTCAGGACGTAACTCCTTCCAGTTTCTGCCAGGGTGTGTCATGTATGTAAATGTTGGAACATTGACTTGAGGATGTTTTGGGAAGTTCCCTGGCAGTTGGCTTCCATCTGGCAATGCTTAGAATGTTAGGATGCTGAACCCTGGAGCAAGAGGAGACTAACTGGCCGTGAGGGTGACAGGAGGCCCCTGTGCCCCATAAGGGCATCGAGAAAGGAAACATCCTGAGCCAAGCAGACTGTTTTTGTCTCATGAGAAGACCAGACTGGCTGCTCCCTGGAGGGATAGGAGAATGACAGGTAGTTCTCTGGGTGGGACAGGAGGATGGACAGGCAGGGAGACAGGGGAGTGGAGAGGATCATCCTCTGTGGTATGGAAGAGGGTTAGTGCTGCCCCATGGCTGATACCATGAGGAACCATACAGCAGATCCGTGAATGGATGGTCTGCTCCCAGCAGAACAGCAGAGTGAACATGCTGCTCCTGGCAGCAGGGGAAGGAGAAGGAAGGAAAAAAGACAGGGAAAAGAGAATAAAAATAGCAAATATCAGGTCCCAGAGCAGGAGAATGAAGAGGCAGGATGGAGAACTGTGAATTTGTAACAAAATGTAGGGAGACGATATTGAGAGAGAACAGAGGAGCCTTGACAAATCAGCAAGGAGATAGTAATTTTCTGACTAATTTATTCTAAGCAAAACAATTAGACTAGGATTTGGTTTTTTATGAGTAATTGGATACAGGCTGCAGAATTCCTTTGGTGGGACTTCCAGCAACATCCTCATATCACCTTTAACATCTGTTGCTCAGCTTCAGATCAATAACATCAGCCCTGCAGGTTGTGTAATAAAATAATGATGCACCCTGGAAGACAGTAGGCAGAGGCGCTGGTGGGAAGGTGGAGGAATGCATGCCAATCCCATCACCTACGTACAGGTAAGAAATAATTAGGAGTAGAAAGCAACAGAGAGTCCTGTGGCACCTTTAAGACTAACAGAAGTATTGGGAGCATAAGCTTTCGTGGGTAAGAACCTCACTTCTTCAGATGCATCTGAAGAAGTGAGGTTCTTA
>NW_020664561.1:40658377-40669235 GCF_002925995.2 Terrapene triunguis | reverse complement strand
TTACAGATTTAAAAGTCACTATCATTGAACAAAAAAACTTCAGAAACAGACTTCAAAGAGAAACAGCAGAACTAAAATTCATTTGCAAATTCAACACCATTAATCTGGGCTTGAATAGGGACTGGGAGTGGCTGGCTCATTACAGAAGCAGCTTTTCCTCTCCTGGAATTGACACCTCCTCATCTATTATTGGGAGTGGACTACATCCACCCTGATTGAATTGGCCCTGTCAACACTGGTTCTCCACTTGCGAAGTAACTCCCTGCTCTCCCTGTGTCAGTATATAATGCCTGCATCTGTAACTTTCACTCTATGCATCCGAAGAAGTGAGGTTTTTACTCACAAAAGCTTATGCCCAAATAAATCTGTTAGTCTTTAAGGTGCCACCAGACTCCTTGTTGTTTTTGTAGATACAGACTAACACGGCTACCCCCTGATTCTAGACTCCCAGTGACATCTGTGAAACCCCTCCACACACCCCCCCCATTGCTTTCTGCACATTTTTGCAGGTGTAACTGATTGAAATTTACTAAACAATTCTGTTGATGAAGCACAAGGAGGAATAGAAGCTAGCTCCTTCTCTCCTAGCTGTGTTAGGTCTGAAGAGGTAACATGTAAAAAACAATAAAAATTATTTTCTGTCGCTAGACGTGACACAGAGAGCAGAACTGTTTAATAAGAGTGTCATTTTTCAGCATAGAATTGCACTGCAAACTATTCTAAATAGCAATGGATGTGCTTTAATGTGTCTAGAATACCAAGGGCCAAAGTCAGACCTAATGTAAGTGGATTTAATTTTGTTAACTTCAATAGAATTACAAGCACTTATACTAGGGCTGAGTGTTGCCTAAGATTTATGTTTCCTTGGGAACAAATTTGCGTAGGGCTGCCATCCACAATGGCAATAACAGAACACTGATTCACACTGTGGATATGTTTCTGTTTTATATATTTTTATTTCTTTTAGTACATAATTTAAAATATTTTCAGTTGAAGTTTATTTTCATGGATACAGTTCTCTCTGCGGGAGGCCCTGCTGACTCAAAGCTCTCATGTGGCACATAGGAGAAGGGGATGTTGGCTTATCCATCCCAATAGGATGCTTTATAATTTCTAGTAATCCTTCATTGTTGAAGGTTTGTTCTTTACAAGTTACCAAAGTATATAAGAAAAGAGAGTCCTGGGACTGGGTTGGAGTACATGTACATGGATTCTTTGACGCAAACTTGGCAATTGAGTAAATTCCAGATCAATATGACACAGAGTGCCCTTGGGCAAACATTAAACCAACTTTATGAAGCTTATAAATCCAAGGCAAGGCATATTTCATTATCATTTGTTAACACGTTTACTTAAACCTTCTAACATATAAATTAAATGAAACCAGTGCCAGAGCCCAAATACGTTTTTATAAGCATAGTGTGACTTAATTGATGAGATTTATTTTAATAAAAGGAGGAATGCATCGATTGATCTGCACCAACACAGGTCTACAGAAGTTCATGGAGCAGAGCAGAGCAGATTGTCTGCAGGCTTGGCTAGAACAAGAAGCCCCCATGAATTTGGGTGCCTTCTGTTGTCAAGTCAAACCTTTCACACAGTTAAAATATTACTAAGAATTAGATTGTAAGCTCTTTGGGGCAAGGACTGTCTTTTTCTGTGTTTGTACAGCACCTAGCACAGTGAGGTCCTTGCCCAGGACTGGGGCTGCTAGGCACTACAATAATACAAATAATTAATAATAATAATAAATGATAAATAATATAGTACCAATAGAAAAGATATTTAAAATTATTACACTATCTCTATGGGTCCTATTCTGCCATCCTTACTCATGCTGAGCAGTATTTTAACCTGTGAGTACTCTCATTGGAATCTCGGTGACTACTTCTACAATAACATACTACTTGATGCCCTGATATTACATTGCCTCACATCTGGCATAAACATTTACACTTGCACAAAGTGGTTGTAAAATCATATCAGATCAAAGTGGTTGCAATTTATACACATTTTACACCCATATAAAAGACTATACAAGAAGAAAGGAAGTGGATAATCAAGCCCAATCTAAGTTTGGGTGTCAAAATTAAGCCTTATGTGTATAACTAGTATTTCCACCTATATAATCTAGTACGTAAAGTTTCCTCCTTATTGTTCTGAGCACAAATGTTCTTTGCCCTTCAGTTCTAAGCAACTTCACAACTGTCCATAATCTACAGAGTGTAAAGTCACTATCCGCCCATATCTGATCACAAAGAAGTGAGTTAGAGACTGAATGTTAATCTTGGCTATATTTTTAATTGTTTCCTATGTTCCAGTTAGAGGAGGTGGATAAGGCATTTTTGTGAACAAATAACAGAACTATCCAAAACATAAAACTTGGTAAGGTGGTGGTGGGGGGGGAGGTTTAATTACCCAGACATCTGTTGGAAAAGTAATATGGCAAAACACATCATTTCCAATAAGTTCTTGGAATATATTGAGGACAACTTTTTGTTTCAGAAAATGGAGAAAGTAACCAGGGAGACAGCCATTTTAGACTTGATTCTGACCAATATGGAGGCTTGATTGCGAATCTGAACAATTTGGGTGAAAGGCAATTTGGGTGAAAGTGATCATGAAATAACAGATTTCATGATTCTAAGGAAAGAAAGGAGTGAGAGAAGCAGAAAAAGGACAATGGACTTCAAAAAAGCAGACTTTAACAAATGCGGAGAACTGTAGTGTCACCAGATAGCAAGTGTGAAAAATCGGGACGGGATGGGGGGTAATAGGAGCCCATATAAAAAAAAAAAGCCCCAAATATTGGGACTGTCCCTATAAAATCGGGACATCTGGTCACCCTAGAGAACTGGTAGGTAAACTCCCACAGGAAGAAAATCTAAGGGAAAAAGGAGTTCAAGAGACATGGCAGTTTCTGAAGGAGACAATTTTAAAGGCACAACTACAAAATACCCTGATGTGAAGGAAAGATAGAAAGGAAAGATCAGAAGAACAGTAAGAGGCCAACATGGCTCCATCAGAAGCTCTTTAATGACCTGAAAACATGGGCAGCAGGTATCGCAGGCCCGGGAGGCTGAGCCTCCCCAAACAGCCCTGTGTGGCCCTGCCCACGCTCTGCCCCCAAACCCCCTACTGCTTCCCGCCCATGCTCTTCCCCCATCATGGGCTGGGGCTAGGGCAAGGGGGGGCCGGCCTGCGGCCCAGGATTCCAGGCAGCTGGGGCCGCACCCACCCAGCACTCCGGGACTCAGGGGGCCATGTCTCCCACCTGGTGCTGCGGCACTGGGGACCATGCGGCCTGCCCATCCAGCGCTCCATAGCTGGGGCATTCCTGTGGCTCAAGGCTGGGTGGCGGGAGGGCTGCGGTGGCGTCAGGGGGAGGGCTTTGGGCTCCAGCGGGGGTGGGCCTTGGGCAGAAGGGGCTGGGCCAGGGGCTAGCCTCCCCAAGCCGGTGGTTCACATGCCACCCAGACCTGAAAATCAAAAAAGAATCCTACAAAAAGTGGAAACATTGATAAATTGCTAAGGAAGAATACGAAAGAATAGCACATGCATGTAGGGACAAAATCAGAAAAGCTGAGGAACAAAATGACTTACACTTAGCAAGGTACAAAAAGGCAATAAGAAAAGGTTCTTTAAATACATTGGGAGCAAGAGAAAGGTGAAGGAAAGTGTTGGTCCTCTATTTAGCCAGGAAGGAAAGCTGATAACTGATGACATCATGAAGGCTGAGGTGCTTAATGCCTATTCTGCTTCACTCTTCACTAAAAAAGTTAATGGTGACCAGCTGCTCAATACAGTTAATATTAGCAACAAGGGAGAAGGAACACAAGCCAAAATAGGGAAAGAAAGGTTAAAGAATATTTAGATAAATTAGATGTATTCAAGTCAGCAGGGCCTGATGATACTCATCCTAAGGTACTTAAGGAACTAGCTGAAGTAATCTCGGAGCCATTAGTGATTATCTTCGCAAACTCTGGAACAAAGAGGACCCTGGGAATTATAGATCAGTCAGCCTAACTTCGATACCTGGAAACATACTGGAACAAATTATTAAATCATCAGTTTATGAGCACCTAGAGGATAATAGGGTGATAAGGAACAGCCAGCATGGATTTGCCAAGAACAACTCATGCTAAACCAATCTAATTTCCTTCTTTGATAGGGTTACTGGCATAGTGGATAGGAAGAAAGTTTTAGACATGATATAACTTGATTTTAGTAAGGCTTTTGACACAATCCCACAGGATATTCTCATAAGCAAACTAGGCAAATGCAGTCTAGATGAAATTACTATAAAGTGGGAGCACACCTGGTTGAAACACCATACTCAAAAGAGTAGTTATCAATGGTTCACTGTCAGACTGGGCAGGTATATCCAGTGGTGTTCTGCAGGGGTCAGTCCTGGGTCTGGTATTATTCAATATTTTCAAGGTTGGAGGGTTGCAAGCACTTTGAAGGACAGGATTAGAATTCAAAATGACCTTGACACATTGGAGAATTGGTCTGAATTCAATAAGATGAATTCAATAAAAGATAAAGGCGAAGTACTTCAGTTAGGAAGGAAAAAATCAAATGCACAACTACAAAATGGGGAATAATTGGCTAGTTGGTAGTACTGCTAAAAAGGATCTGAGGGTTATAGTGGATCAGGTATTGAATATGAGTCAACAATCTGATGCAATTCCGACACTTGATCTTCCTAGGGTGACCAGATGTCCCGATTTTATAGGGACAGTCCCAATTTGTGGGTCTTTTTCTTATATAGGCTCCTATTACCCCCACCCCCTGTCCCAATTTTTCACACTTGCTGTCTGGTCACCCTAGATCTTCCCTCACCAAAACTGCAATAACTCTTAAAGATGGATATGAATGAATCACAGTTCTCAAACACTGTACCCACCCATTACATAAAGAGAGTATGGAGATTCCCCTTCAGGTGCAGTTCTATTCTGAAAAATGGTATTGTGAGGTTCTGTGTTTATTGTCTCTGAATCATTTCTGCAATAAAAGTGCTCAACTTTTTACAAGTAAAAAATAATTTTTTAAAACATCCTGTGCAGTAAACTCAATCGTGGCTCTAAGAGTCAAGCTCTGTTCTTTCCTTCTCTGGCCTTTTTGCCAGTAATAAAGGTTCTGCTTGCTAGAGTGAGCCCTCAGTAACACATGTGCAACCCCATTGCCTTAAGTGTGTTTGCACAGATGTAACTGGTTGGTGCTTAGTAAAAAATGCTGTTGATGAAACATAAGAAGGAACAGAATCCAGCTCACTCTCTTTAAGCTATTTTGGTTCTGCAGGCTTAACAGGAGTAAAAAAAGCACTAAGAAAATCCTGCTCTATATATTTGTCATTTGTGGCCTTGTGATGAGGTCCCTACACACACAAGTCCTGAGTAGAGAGAAAGGGCCAATTAACCCTGTTACAGGCTGCACCTGGAGGAGAGTGAGAGCTGATAAGGCTTGCTGGCTGATGAAGCCCAGCTGTGGGAAGAGCTGGGCTAGACATAGAGTAGAAGTTGGTGCTAAGAGAGGGCTGCAGGGAGGAACTCTGCAGTCACTCCTTAGAGAGGAGGAGAGTTGGTAACAGACAAGGGAGATTTCTAGAAGGGAGCAAGCCCTGAGATCCTGCCTTGAGATACAGACTCTGGCAAGAATCCCAGAGTGGTGAAATAGCTATAGGGAGCAGAGGAATCTCTACTGGTAACTCAGAGGTAAGTCAGAAGATAGGAAGGGAAGTAGTAAGGAGCACAGGGAAACAGCAGCGAGGTAGGTCTGGGAATGAGCAGACTGAAGTTCCTGGGTAGAGGGGTCCCTTGCTGGAACCCAGAGTAGTGCAAGGGCTGTGTTCCCCTACCAGCCACTGGGGAAGTGGTATAGTCTGAGAAGTGTAGTGGAAGACTACCTGAGATGGTCATCCACTGGGACTTTGATACTACTCCTGAAGGGGAAAACTATAAGTTACCTGGCCAGAGGGCTAAGCCACGAAAATCACCCTGAGTGATGAAGAGGGAGTAACCTGACCCCAGAGAGCGAGACAGACCATGGAGCAAGAAACTGAAAGAGGGAGCCTCAGACTGGTCATGAGCTAATCCCCAGGTGGGCCACAATGTGTTGCCACAGTGGTGAATGTATCCCTTGATAGGCCTGCTCAGGGGAAGTTAATGAGAAGTCACTGAAGTCAATGGGAGTCTTTCCATTGACTTTAGTGGGCACTGGATTAGATCCTAGAGCTAACAAATGTGACTGAACACAGATTGGGAGGCAAGCAGATCTGTGGAGAAAGAAGGTGCCTTTTTTACACAATTATACTTTTTAGAGATAATCCTACTTTAAACCATAATTGCTCAGAAGTGATTCTAGTGTGTTTTACTCTTCTGCAACAAATAAGTAAATGAATAAAATACATTTCCAAGACACAAATGAGCAAATGAAATGTTCTGTTTATGATCTTTCTCTTTCATCAATATGTATCTGCAGCAGACAGAAATATTCTATATATGTTAGAGGAAAAAATGGGGAAATGCTAATATCTATACATACAACATAGATACAAGTGTCATTTCATTTGCAATTTCAGTAGAAATGGGCCCAGTCCATTTACTTTGGTTCTGGATTTTCAACACTCCAAATCTAGGTGTGTTTGGTTTAGAAGTTTTGGTTTGGCTTATTATAAAGACAAGGGCCATTTGCAAAATTTTAACCTAGATTTGTATTCATATTTCAGAAGTACAGCTGTTTTTAGACCTTGGGTTTTGGTGCAAGACCATATCCCTGTTGCAGGATTATACATTTTTTCTGAGTTGTCACTATCAATTACTGGCGTATGGTCAGTCACCACTGCTAATATTTCTGTACCTCACTATATGTGCACTCAGTCTACATGACTGATTCTCTCTTCTCCCCCACCCCCGGAAAATGTCTGCAGAGGAGGCTGATATTGCAAAGCAAATGCCCATCCACCACAAGCAGTAGGCAAAGATTTCTTTCCCCTTTCCTCCTCAGAAACCAGAATTCAACTGCAAAGTGTACAGAATGCCAAGAGAGGCAACTCAGAGCATTTGTGGGAGTTTCTTGAAGAAGAACTGATTTCTGCGGCCTGTTTAATGAGGAAAGGGGGATGAATGAATTGACCTATGGTTCACTGAACTTTCATATGAATCTGGAGATCTTAACAGAAGCACAATGGTACAAGGGGTAGTCACTGCATAAGCGAGGGGCCAGTAATAAATGGGAGCAGTGGATGATCCCACCTGCCCTCTGTTGCCTGTTGTTTGCACTTAGTGTGTTTATCATGATATGCATAAAGAGACATGATATAAAACACCCCATAATGCATAGCATGGTAGCTTGCTGAATTCAAACCACAAGAGGCAGCAGATGGCAAGAAGGCAGCACATGTAAAACTGAGGTATCTGGACCCAGCACAGAATCACAACATGAAGTGCTGGCTGCAATGCTTCCAACCCCCTGGATGGCCTAGGATGTTCACAAGAAATGCTCGGTGGGTTCAAAGTAAAACTGTCCTTTAGAGCTGTGTATCTGGAGAATATTACCAGCAGCAAACCAGCTGGTATCCATTGACTTCTTGTCTTTAGAAGTGGACAGAGAATATTGGGAACATTTTATTAGTGACTAACCATTTTATGTGGTATGCGCAGGCATATCCAACATGTGACCAGAAGGCCACTACTGTTGCTTGAGTGTTGTGGGAGAAATATTTTTCAGTGTATGAACGTCCAGCTTGTATTCATTCCAACCTAGGATGGGATTTTGAAAGTTACCTTCTGAAGGTGGTGCTCAGGATGGCAGGAATTAAAAAGTCCAGAACTCCCCCTCATCACCACAAGGTGACCCTCAGCCAGAGCAGTTTAATCAAACTCTGTTAAATATGCTGGGACTTTATGTCCAGAGCAGACAATAACTTTGAGCCAGCATGTTGTAGTTTTGGTGCATGCCTACACTGCCA
Organism: Terrapene triunguis; assembly: GCF_002925995.2. NCBI lineage: Eukaryota > Metazoa > Chordata > Testudines > Emydidae > Terrapene > Terrapene triunguis. Next base: position 40,661,263 of record NW_020664561.1, on the reverse strand, counting down.
CAAAGAATGATGCTATGGGAGTTACACCATAAATCCTAATGTTTGGGCAAGAACCAGATTACCCATGGACCTGTGCTTTGGTGTATCAGAGGATAGACATAGCTCTGAGACGCACCAGCAGTATGTCTCCCAATTAAGAGAAGTTGTGGGATGTTTATCACTCAGCTATGGCTGCAGCCTGCAAGAATGCAGACAGTAACAAGCACCAGTATGATGCTGGGGGTGGGAGGGTTGTAGGAGCTCCAGCCAGGAGACAGAGTTCTATTGCAAAATTTGGGAGTTGCTGGCAAGCACAAATTACTTGACAAATGGAAGGCACTACTTTACCTGGGGGTGAAAAAACTGGGAGATCTGCCAGTCTACAAAATCAGACCTAAGATGGGACCAATGCAAATAAAGACAGTACATGGAACCTCTTACTACCAGTGGGAGAATTAGTAGGCACTCACCTACAAAATGGGCCATGGCATGGGACCTGGGTGGCAAAAAGGTGCTGTACCGAAGCCATCTTCCAGCACAGGTATTGGGCCACCTGGGGTTAATCCACCACTATCCAAAGCATCTGAGAGTGAGTCTGAAGAGGAAAACACTGCCATGGTATATCCTAGAATGGAGACCAGATTCTGGCCTCAATTTGCTGAACTCAGTGAGAGCTCTACTTCTTCATTCCTAAACCGCATGGCAGAAGCTTTAGACCTGTTGCTGGCAAATCCATGCCACCAATGAGACCAACCTGGAGTAAGAAGTCTGCCCAATCAGTGCTTCCAGACCTCCTTGAAGAAAGACAGGAATCAGATAACCCGCTAGGTTGTTGGACAGTGGGGACAAACAGGTGAAAGGTATCCCTGCTGCTCTGGACCCTCCAGTACTAGAATAGGAGATGCATGGGCCTATGCCTAAGAAGAAGTCCCCCCTGCCCTGGCAATGCCCATTCTTAATAGGCATGACAGGGTTATCAGGCCAGTAAACAGGCTAACTTATGATGCTCCTGGAGTGCTAGTGAAGAACTGATACACTTGGCTCACAGGCTTGTGGCAACCATAATAGACATCCTAAGGGAAAACTAGTGGACCTGGTCTAATATGGAGTGCAATTGGCCAGGATGACAAATTCTCAGCTGTGAGGAGAATGTAAGCAGGGTCTGAATGCGCTCTCCCCTGACATCTGGTGACAACCTGGGGGAAAACGACTTCAGGAGTGGACCGTATTTGCATAAACACACCTACTCTGCCTAGGTGTCTGCAGATGGAGCTGCTTTACCAAATTGACCACTTTGGTGCACAGCTTGTACCTCCTGTGTCAGATGCTGTGTCATAGTGTTCAATAGCCAGGAGTATCTCCGGACTCAAACTACCACTTTAACTGTTGTCTGATAATCCTGGCCTCCAGGCCAAAAGTTAGTCTTCACAACCAGACATTCAAAGGATACATTTTAATTCTTATTCTTAATTATCTTATTATACAACACTCAAAAGTGTAAGAGATGCTTCACAGAAGACAAATAAGACACAGCCCCTACCCCAAGGAGCTTAGAGTCTACATTTTAGATGTGACACAATGAGTAACGGTGACAAACAGTAGGGAGGAGATGGGGTGAGGAAGGATAGGTGTTACAGCAATATGATCATCTATATGCCTGATTTATGTATCACACATTTTTGGGGTATAGAAACAGGTGCAAGTGCAATTCTGGTTCTCTTTGATTTGAAGCAGCTTTGATTAGTTTTTGCTTTCATTGTATTTTCATGACAAATGAAAGGTATCTACTGTCAACATACTACGGCAAGCATAAAGAAAGAATAGATATCCCAGTCTCTTCATTTCCCTAAAGAGTACTATGATCAATAAGAAACTCTATGGATCTTTTAAAAGGATGGGATCTCAGGCAACCTGAGTGAAACTTATATTGTACTTCATTGATTCAGAAAGCTAGTACATGTTATAGTCAGTCATCTAGATTTGAAATACCTACACTTTTTAAAATACATATGTGTACATTTTTCTTTTTGAATCTGCCACTCTGTTGTCAAGAAGTTAAACACCGAATGCAACGATATCTGCTGTTCAGGTGATTAAAAAGAATATCCCAATTTTGTTCTTCCTCTGCTGCCCACCTCATCCTCTGTTCTGGAGTGAAGGTTCTGCTGCTGGAGAAGAAACCCACTAGGATCTTTTCTGTGCTGCCCCTGAGGGGATCCAGTTGAGATGAGTCTGCTGCTCTAAGAAGGCTGATGCCTCAGACCTATGGCCCGGAGATGGGGGAGAGCTGGTTGCCTAATCCTTTTTCTGGTGTGTCTGCAGGAGACATCCCCATGGCTGTTCTGGCAGGAGGGCACTATCCCACTCAGACAAAATGGGAACATTAAAACAAACTAAAGCTGCTTGGTAAGGGAGCAGAAGATGTAAAAATCAGACCCAAGCAGGCAGATACTTAGTTGGGGTAAACTGTGCTACGACAATTTACACCTGCTGAGGATCAGCCCCAACATGCCTGACACAAACTCACAACAGCAAGGAAATGTAAAGTCAACTTATGGTACATACCTTCTTCTCATCCTACTCTACTACCAACTAGTGATTCCTTTCAGCTTGGCTGTGGTTACAGGAAGAGAGGGTTATTTTTGAAGAAACAAATGAATAAATTATTTGGCCCTTCTATTCTCTTCATGCATACACACCTCTAGCTCCCAAAGTTTAGCCAAGGAGAGGAAGAACAACTTTGTGGGAGCCCCTTCTTTAAAAATTGGCAACACATCACTGGAGTCATCACTACGCTCCATAATTATCTCCAGAAACACCTACACCCATATATTAATTTATATGAACTACTATGTGGATATGATTACACTGCTCTACAGCCAAAATGCTTCTGAAATAAATGTAGTC
>NW_020664561.1:40584226-40653377 GCF_002925995.2 Terrapene triunguis | reverse complement strand
TTATCTCTGAAGCAGACGACTTCTCAAAAATTGTAGACCAGTGTTATACCTTTATTTTCAGATATTCAGAAAAATACTTTCCTGGGTTACTCAGCCCCCTAATTGCATTAAAAGGCATGAAGCCATCTGTGCCCATGGTGAAATATGCAGGAGCTGGAGGTACAGCATTGTCAGGTGTCTGCCACAGTCCGTGAGATGCCTCAGCACTAGAAATCAGTATGAGCCCAAGGCTAACTGTGTTCACAGCATGATGCAAGACCTGCTTTTTCACAACATCCTTCCTGCAACAACAGAGCTAAAGAAAGACCAGACTCCATAGCTACAGATAGAAAATGACAACGAGAGAAGGGGGGGAAAAACTAAAAACACAAGGAAAAGTGTGACAAAATCTGAATGGTTTCTGCTCTCTACTCCAATGTACTGTGATCCTAGAGTGGAACGTCATGCCTTGGATACCACAGTGATTAGGTACTTTATAAATACCCAGATTATACATTAGATTCATTGGGTTTTATACTGAGATATTGAACAAAGTAACCTGTATCTTCAAGGTCAGAATGGATTAAGAGACCAGTCCTTCCAGATTCTCAGCAATTGGTCCTCAGAACCTTTTAGAACATACTACTAATCAGCTCAGGGATCAACCAAAGACATTTAAAAAGTGGGATCTATTGATGAGCTAAATTTTATATCCTTTCCATTTTAAATAGGTTACATTGTTCAGAATATATTTTTCCATAGGCTTTTTAATCCATTTACTTAAGAGTAAAGATCCTTCCGTACTTAGATTTAAATACATGAGGTATATTGTATAAGGTATATTTGATGTGTTAATTATTTTTAAAAAGTGAAATAGTAAAATATTAATGAGCATAAGGAAAGAATTATCCAGCTTGTTATTGACAAAAGGTTAATGTACATTGTAAGTGATGTCAGTGACTCCTGTTGATTTTAATATTATTTCATTGTTTTTTATAATTTTGCTGATCTGAGATTTGCACATGAGATGTTTGGGGACAATTATGAGACTCTTGAAAGATGAGAAGAAGTAAGGAATGTGCTCCCATCCAACTGACCACTTTGCAGTGCTGGAACAATGTTCAAACAGTGCAGCTTTATAAGAGCAGAATATTGTCTTCACTGCAATCCAGGACCATTCAAATTTGTGTGTGATAGGTCCAACAATAATTCATATTCCTACCTGCTGTGAATTGGAGAAGTGAACAGAGATGTGAGAGAGGAGGGTGTGTTGTATTAAGTTGTGCAGGAGAACTTCTACGGTACTGAAATTTCACTAGAACGTGGTGCAAGTCATTAGAAGTGACGTCCCTCTCTTAAAACCCAGATTGGCCTCCATCCCAAACTGGTCCTGTGATAACTTGCTTTTTGTAATTTGGTGACATCAGAAAAGTTGACTCGTGACACTGGGATGATAGACAACATTATTTATGTTTTTAACAAGTCCTTTAATATTTAGAGATTCTTATGTTCCTTTGTTTTTCACATCTCTCACTTCAGGTCATTGTCCCACAATGTGTCCCAGAAATTTGGACTTTGGAGACTGAGAGGTGTTGAATACTCTGTGAACTGTCTATGATGTGCTCTAAAACTCAGAGGGCAGCAGCTTAAGAACATCCCCCTTATGGAACAATCCTATAGAATATAATAGAGATGAAACCAGCACGGTTCTATAGAAATGTAATAGGGTTCTATAAAACCATACCAAATTTAATGGAGAATGTAATCCTTTCCATTGGTGCTGCAATATTATCTGCTCCCCAACCTCTGAAAGTCTGGCTAGGCAGGTCATTCTCATCCTTGATTCTGACTTAGCTGCTGTGAATCAGGAAGGATTTTCTTCTCGCTGCCTTCCTCTTTGGCTTTTAAAGATAGCAGCTAGGCAGAATCAGGATCAGGAAACCCACGAACTCCCCAGTTCAGGGGAAGGAAGGCAAAAAAGCATGTGGATAAATGTGCCAGCTGCAAGATGGTAGGAAGATCACATGACATCTTGGCCTCTCTGAAGGACGGCATTATACTCAGTTGCCTAGTTAAAAAACTGAATTTGGAGTTTTGGGTTTTTTAAATAATTTTGGAGCCAGATTTTCAAAAAGTTTAGGCATCCAACTGTGTGCATAAATGCATGTCTAATTTGTCCAAGCGGGTACTGCAGTTGTGCATGTAAATCTGTTAGCTATTGGTACCAACAGCTTACATTTGCACAGAGTTATACACTTTATGCATCATAGTAATTGTGTGTACAAATTATTTACATAATTTTGCATCTTAGTGCAGTAACCTGAACATCTAACCCTTTATACTGATGCGTGACCTAGCCCCATCATTTCCCACAGCTTGGGGTGTTATTTAGTAACAATGCACGCATTTTCACTTATGTTTTATATTATAAAAATTGCAAGACTCACTAAAAGCTATGTGATTAAGCCATACATTTTGGACTTGTATTTCAAACACCCCAGACTGTTGGGGTATTGAGATCGAGAGTTTGCGTCACGCCCCTCTCTTGTGCTAAGCCTCTCTCTATGGGAAGTCAATATTTATATCTCTTCAATGCAGCTTTGCAAATATATGTGCTTATGCATTGGTCTGATTGTTCTCAGGATCTATGCTCAGTACCCTGGCGTTGGTGCATTAGAAATGCCTAGATGAGATTAGAGTGCATTTAAAGTTTCCTCTGGCTCAGGAATCTGCTCCATATCTCTCTTATAGGTCCAGTAACTCAAATGCATTGTGCAGGTGAGACCTGCATCTTTCCCTGTCACCTGCACACCTTCCAATCCATATAGATATGATCACCCTCACCCTGAAAGCAAATGGGACCTGCAGGGAGAGAGAAATAGAGCTGGCCATTTTGCTTTAGCACATGCATAGCGAGGTGGTGGGCAGAGAATGAGCAGGGCACAGAACACAGAAGCAGTTCTGCCTCTGCCTCTGCAGGGGTCACTGTGTGCAGGGGAGAGCAGTTACTACAATTGTTCCCAGTTGCCCGAGGGCCCTGCTTACCCCTCCTCTCTGCAATCACCTGTGCAAAAAGGCAAGGGACTGGGGAAATGGGAGTGAAGAGGAGAGTGAAATGAGGAGGAGAACTCAGGAAACAGGAGATGAGAATTGGAGGAGGAGAGAGCAAGTCAGGGAAACAAAGGACCCAAGACAATTGATGGAGAGAGAGACACAAGAGAAAGGGAGTGAGGTTGCAGGAGGCATGAGAGGTGAAGGGCCAATAGCAGTGGAGGTAGGGAATGATGGTTAGAGAGAGACGGAGGATAGAAGGACAATGTGGGAATAGAAAACCCAAGATGTGTGGGAAGAGAACAAGATAGGAAGGGGAGGCCTCCCTTAAGGATGGGGGAAAAGGAACAGAGAATCCAAGAAAGGAGTGAGGGGAACTGGACCCAGGGAGAGAAAGTGCTCTAGGGGCTGGGGAGAGTAGACTCAGAGGGGTGGAACAGAGGACCTGGGGAAAAGGAAAATGGAGGAGATGTACAGAGAAACCCTGAGGTGGAGGGGAATGGGAGAGGTTAGAGGCCATGGGGCAGGATAGCAAAGAACCAAGAGAAAGGGGAAATAATTAGCACTTCCTGTTTATCGCACTTTCCTTCCCTATAACTCACTGGACTTTACAAAGGTTAAGTATCATTCACCCCATTTTAGTGATGGGGAAACTCAGGCAGAGAGAGATTACAATGAAAGACATAAACTGAAGTGACTTGTCCTGGTTAGTAGCAGATTCAGGGACAGAAATCAGACATCTCCACTTGAATGTCTTGGGGAAAGAGAGAAGAGATTTCACACAGAGAAATAAATACTGAATTGAACACCTGAAAAGAATGTAAGCTCAGAGAAAACTAATCTGAGGGGGGGGGGGGGGGGAACTACACTTAAGCAGTGAAGAAAAAATGAAGTGAGGTAGAGACAAAACTGTCTAGCCCTCCAAACCCTTTCTATATCTACAAGCACCAGTGAAAAGTGAAATTAAAAGATTATTGAATATGCTAAAAATATGAGGGAAATGTCCATGACTTAAACAGTGACACAAACCAATTCATTAGAGTGAACTTAGATTTGACCCAAAGTTAAATCTTGTAAAAAGAAGTTTAAAACCAACAGATCAGTTTTAAAAAAAAATTCCAATGACAACAGTTGGTTTTAAACTAATAAAATTTCCCCTGCAACGTTTGCAACCCAAACATTAGAGCAGAGAACCTGAAAATTAAAGGAATTCATTCATTTTCGCTGCCCAGGCTGAGAGAAATGCACAAATTAAATAAAGGGCACAAATAACAAGCAAGTTGGGTTCTTCACATTCTTTCATTTGGGTGTTGTTAGTAAATGCCTTTGTTTATACCCTTTTTGGTTTACAGATAAAAATCAAAATTAGGTTATAAACTCCCCTGCTTAGAAGTTTTACCTTATTTCATCTTATCTCCCAACTGACACATTCTTTTCTACTCAGTTTTAGATGCTAAACAGGTCACGTTTAGTTGCCGGTGAACTCTGTGCTAAACTGATTTGACAGCTGTAAAATAAATAGGTGAGCACAAAAATATATCTTAACATTTAACATCACTGCTTTTCACTGCATTGAGAGAAAATTAGTAACTCTTGTTAAAACTTACTGGCAGGTGACACACCGCTGGCCGCTGCATTGTTACCTCCGAGTCTTGGATCACTGAGAAGAGTAATTACTGCTGCTGCTGCTGCTCTATAAAAGGTGTCATGTTAATGTCAGAGGAGGAGCAATGATCAAGGGGTTGGCCTCACAACTGCAAATATGTCACAATTTATTCAGCAGCACAGCATTTTTTTTCTGCCCTGGGCAGAAACTTTAATGAAGGAAAATATCTATGGCAAAAAAGAAAGCTACAGCTAATACAGAGACAAGGGGACTGATCCTGATCTTGATCCCACTGAAGTCAATGGGAGTTCCATTTAAGTGGAAGCAGCACTTCAAAGACAAAACAATCACTAAAAAAATTCCAAGGGTGAAATCGTAACTCTGTCGTGGTCTATGGCACAAGCTAAGACATGAAAGATATTTGGCCCCACTAAAAGCTAGTGTAATTCTGCAGTGGGGGATGTCTACTCAGCATCAACCCTGTTGTGTCTATGGGTAGGTCTAAATTGCAGTAACAGGGTCGAGTACGTCAGTGGGAGTATACGTACCCGAGCTAGTTTAAATCTAATCTAGCTAGCTCAGGTCCCAGAGTAGTGAAGCTGTAGCAACATGGGCTACTCCGGCAGTTACCCAGGGTTTCACGTAGGTTTTGCAGCCCACACTAAAATGGCTTCACTGCTCCAGGACTCAAGCTATCTCTACACAAGCCGCAATCACATCCTATGATTGCAGTCTAGAAATACCTTGTGTGCTGCCAGACCTCAACCCCTGGGAGCAGTCCATAACTCTGCTATGCTGGCTGCTAGGAATGACATCAGAGAGGCCCTATGCATGTGTGGTTTCCTAGGCTCTGGAAAGGGGCAGGTTACTCTGATGCTTAGCCATGATGAAGTTCAGAGGGGTGCATGTCCCAGAGATCAGTACTGGTTGACTATCTATCTTAGGTCCTTATCTACCCCCATTACCATAGTATCTGAGCATCCCACAAACATTATTTGTATTTACCCTCATAACACCCCAGGGAGGAAGGAAGGAATTATGAACCCCAGTTTGCAGATGGAGAACGGAGGCACAGAGAAGCTAAATGACTTGCCCAGGTCACACAGGAAGTCTGTGGTGGAGCAGGGACTTGACCCCTTGTTTCCCAAGTCCTAGGCTAGCGCCCTAAGCACTAAACCATCCTTCCTCTCTCACTGTTCAGAACAGCTGGGAGAGAAGCAGCATGGATTGAGGCACAGTGTCTCCTGTTCCTCCCCAGTGCTTGGGGATGAGGACACATCCCCCCAACACCTCCATCCAATGCTCCCCACTGGCACTTCCCCCCTTTTTGGGAACCATCCTCATCTACTTTTCTTCTCACCCAGTTCTTCTGCAGGCCTTGTTCCCAGGGGCTGCACAAGGACAAAGGGGAATGAAGATCTGTGGGGGGCTCCTTGGGAAAAATTCAAGGGCAGGGAGCTCATTTGAAAGATCTCCCCAGCTTCCTGAGCATCTCTGTGGGTCCCATCATGCGGCAGGCATGGACAGCAAGGAGAAATGTGGAGGAGCACAGCTCCCCCTCCTCTGCTAAAAGCAAAGTTAGAGTCCCCCCTTCACCCCATTCTGGGCTCCCCCTTGTCCCATTCTCTTCCCTATGGCATGCAAGATGATACAATGTCATCACCGCATGATGGCAACACCCACAACTACTTACAGCCAGTCGAACTGTTGAGCTCCCCCCCGTTGTTAAAATTCTGCCACCAAATTGAGTGAAGATTGGGATGATTTCCAGGCCCTTTAAGGAGTTCTCTCTTCCCTGGATACTACTAAAGCTTTTCCAGAGAGATTTGTGTCTCTTGCTCATAAAATATTTCTGAAGAGCTAGTTCTATTTCCTTAGAATGAGCTTGACTCCAGTCAATGGTTGGTATTTTTTAAAAATGTCCTGCCAAAGAATACACCTCATTTGCCCCACTTCCAATGGTACACATTTCATATGGTGCTGTACTATCAATCCACTCCATGGAGTTTTCAGGATCAAAGTACAAACATTTCCAGAAAAAGTACTTAACTGAGACAAGATAGCCAGCAACAGCTCTTGGCAACGTTCAAGGTAACATTTGTATGGAATATGCATAACTTCAAACTTAGGGTGACCAGACAGCAAGTGTGAAAAATTGGGACAGGGGATGGGGGGTAATAAGAGCCTATATAAGAAAAAGACCCAAAAATCGGGACTCTCCCTATAAAATCGGGACATCTGGTCACCCTATTCATACTAGGAGCTGAAGAGAGGAAGCAGGAAATGTAGGCTGCCGGATAGGGAACAGCTGAGGATTTTGAAAGCTGTGTGAAGCAATTTGGATTTGAATGATTAGCTGGATGTTTTGCCTAAAATGATTGTCAGTGAAATAAATTACAATGTTAATGCAATAAAGATGTGACATGCAGGACTGATCTTTATTTCCTGGACAGTCTCAAAATGGGTCATAATTACATAAGGTTGGTACCACTGTCACATGGCAGGGTTCAGTATTCGCTTCCTCCAGTGGTTCCTGTTACATATGCTCTGTTTTTGAAATATCAAATGCAAATAATATAATGTCTACTAAAAATAACAGCCACAAACTAATATAGATAATTCATAAAATACATAGGTAGAGATGTATAGAACCTCCATCTGAGCATTGGACATGGGTCAGTAACTACCACCGTTGAACCTCAGTGGCTTTTTGATCACACAGCCATTTCTTGTTCTCCAAACAGTTCCTTCTGCAATGGTCTCATCAGTTGCTTAGATAGATTCACCACCTGGAGTCTGTGTCTGATATACCTGATGGTGCTCATTCTCAGTGAATGTGGACAGGTGTTTCTGAGCACTGCCGATAGCATCCTGGATGCCCTCAAGAAACAGAAAGCCAGTGTTCTCCTTGGTTTTGTCTCGGGTGTCTTCTGTTCCTCCTGTAGGATTGATCCTGTGGGTGGTTATGATGCCTAACCTTGGTGTGGGTGGTTAGCAGTTACCTTAGCAAGCTCTCAATCACTTTTTGTTTGAAATCTAACATTCCGTCTGACTTGGAATGGAGGTAACTGTGTACTTCTGTTCTAGTTTATTGGCATGCAGCTCTTTTACAAGTACTTCAGAGGCTACATCTACACTACAGCCGGGATCGACACTCTGAGATCGATCCACCAGTGGTCGACTTAGTGGGTCTAGTGAAGACCCGCCAAATCGATAGCAGATCGCTTTCCAGTCAACCCCTGTACTCTACCCCCGATGAGAAGAGTAAGGTAAGTTGACGGGAGAGTTTCTCCCGTTGACTCCCCCGCGGTAACTCAGCTTAAGGTACGTCGACTCCAGCTACGTTATTCACATAGCTGGAGTTGCGTAGCATAGGTCGATTTACCACACTAGTGTAGACATAGCCAGAATGAGTTGTCTTTGGCTCAAATGCTGGTTAGGTGCTGGCATTGAGGTTTTTGTCCTTCTGAACATCAGTCTTTGAACTAGTGATTCCAGTTAAGCACTGTGAGTTGTGTTGAATGAAGAGTATGGCGGGATCCCTGGAAATCAGTGTTCTTGCTCCTGCTTTTCTTTCTTTCTTTTAAACAATCAAGCTCTTTTCTGTGTGTACTGAATTTTCTGCTAATTAATTTTAGTGTGCATAGCATGGATATGACATGGTGTGCTTAAACTGATCTGTGAAAGAGAACTGCCCAAATGATCCACTTCTAAATTGTGGGCCATTGTCTGTTATTAACTTTTCTTGAATCCCATGGTGAGGAAACTGTAATTTATGTTTATTGGCATTGTGACATAATGCATTGTGCAATCATTCAATTTCAAAAAATCTGAGTAGTAATTCACTAGAATTTAAATAGATGTATGCCAAACTGAAACAAGAGCAATCAAGAACTCCATGTAGTTTTAGTGGTTCTTTTGTATTTTGCTTCCTTCATCTATTTCAGATTTCACACATGGCTACCTCCCCTTCAGTGGCAGCATTCACACCTGGCCACAACAGGACATCCTGGACTCTTGTCTTATATTTTTCAGTCTCCAGATAGGCACTGTGAATAATGCTTAGCATTTTTGACCTTGTGTTTTGGGATATCATGACCTAATGTCCTTTGTACAGAATCCCAACATATGCAGCAATTTCTGCTCTGTGGTTCAAATGAGGTTTTATCCTTGGAGGTGGATGGGCTTTTATGATTGACTATCCATCAAGAATTATTATTTTCTCAAGTTGCCTGTAAAGTTGGGTCATTTGGGGTTTCCCCTTTGTGTCTGACAATTTCTGTTTTTGGAAATATCCATTTTATCCCAGCAATGCATTTTAAAGTATGCATGTTGAACATTGTGCTAAGCTACAAATATACGTTGTATATTTTTCCCAGAAATGTCTAACTATTTCCAACAAAGTTGGATTTAATATAAGTTTATTTGCCCCTTGTGTTGCCCCCCTTCTTGCTCATGTTTATGGCAGAATGTGTTTTATGTAAGACGGAAAGCAAATAAATATATTCCACAGTCTTTCACCCCTTCTCTGCAAGCACATGGAGCCTTGGGTATGAGGCTTTTTATAGAAAATTGAGGGGGAAATTTGTGGGAGACTCTTCTTAAAATATCAGGAGCACATAACTGATCTTTTGCACTAGTCTCATGATCACTAGCTGCTCCAATGGAACTGCTCACATGCTTGAACTTAAACACATGCTTAAATGCTTTCCTGGATTACGATCAGACTGCTCAACACTTTGCAGAAACAAATTACACTCTCAGACACCATGGTATTGGGCACATTATTTACACTAGATTAGTCAAACCAGTGTGGAGTTCCCACCTAACAAGGGTCCAGGATTTGACACTAAAAAAAGAAATTTAAAGAGGTTTGGTTCTAACAGCATCTGAAGTAAATCCAGCGTAAAGTATGTATAATGACATTAATTTAAATATGCCAGCATGTTAAATGCAAGATAGATTCACATTTAGGTAAAAGTTGTGCACTAGGCTAAGCTCTTCAAAAAATCATACAAAATGTATTGCATAAACTACTATGTATTTGGCCATATGGTCATGAGAAGAAAAACTTTTCTTGTAAGAGGAAGTAGGTGTGGCTAGAAACTCCTACTGAAAAGATTTAAAAAAATGAAACCTGCTGATGCTGTTCTGTTCTTGTGTTTGAAGTAATAATTAGGAATCTGGCATCCAATTAGGATAATAACTACTGCTTTTTGAACACAGATTTTCTAAGCTTGAGAGACCAGTTTTCGCAGAACTCTTTAGCAAGGCTTTTATGTGACAAGCATTACATCATCAGAACAAACTGTTAATGGCAAATCAGAGATCCTGAGGGCAAACCTTGGCTTCCTCATACCTTCTCAGGATTGAGTTTTCCAAATTAAGGCCAAGTTTTTCAAAAGTGGTCTGTGAATTTGTGTGCCTACCTCATGTGCTCACAACACCAGTTGAAATCAATGTGAGCTGCATGTGCTCAGCACTTCTGAAAATCAGGTGCCAAGATGTCTTAAGCTGGGCATTTGAAAACTGAGACACCCAAAATTAGATGCTCCCTCTTTAAAAAATAAAAAAATAAAAAAAAATTAGGCCTATGCTTTGCATGTGTCACATACAGACACTTCCTCTCCATACTCATAAATACTAATTTCATTACCCAAAGAAAAACAATAACATGAACAAAAAAATAAAATCATATATTATTTTTTTCTTCTACAAATTTAGCCTAGCTGGAGGTTTCCTAGTATGATGAGCTCAGGTTGACACGTATGGATTCTTCTCTAGTATGATCAGTCTGCTGAGCAGTAAAAGGTCAGCAGAGGACAGTGTGATGGATGTGCTGAGAGCAAATCAGCTGCTGCTATGCTTGCTCTTAGCTGCAGGGTGGTAGGTCATAAGGAAGGAAAAGATTCTGTAGCAGTTGGTGAGGAATAGGGTCACAGAGGCAGGGTGTCTGGCGGGAGCATTATTTGCTATGGAGTAAGGGGGGCAGTTGTGTCCCTCCCCCAGACTTTTCATAGGTCTGTGTGCTCCATTATGTCTTCTGCTTTTTTCCTCCCCCAGACATTACAGGATATAATATAATGTTCTGTATACTGACACAATTTTGTCCCCCTCTCCTCCTGAATGTTTTTTTAAATGATGCCCTTAGAGTCTAGAGCATGGTGTTGTAAGCAATTGGTGGAGTGTATATTGAGACCCACCAGCTGCTAAGGCCCTGTCATAACTATAAAGGGAAGGGTAACAGCCCTCCTGTGTACAATACTATAAAATCCCTCCTGGCCAGAGACACCAAAATCCTTTTACCTGTAAAGGGTTAAGAAGCTCAAGTAACCTGGCTGACACCTGACCCAAAGGACCAATAAGGGGACAAGATACTTTCAAATCTTGGTGGGGGGGAAGGCTTTTGTTTGTGCTCTTTGTTTTTAGGGGTTGTTCGCTCTTGGGACTAAGAGGGACCAGACATCAATCCATGCTCTCCAAATCTTTCTGAACAAGTCTCTCGAATTTCAAACTTGTAAGTAACAGCCAGGCAAGGCGTGTTAGTTTTATCTTTGTTTTCTCAACTTGTAAATGTTCCTTTTGCTAGAGTGCTTACCCCTGTTTGCTGTAACTTTGAACCTAAGGCTAGAGGGGGTTCCTCTGGGCTCTTTGAATTTGATTACCCTGTAAAGTTATTTTCCATCCTGATTTTACAGAGATGATTTTTACCTTTCATTCTTTAATTAAAAGCCTTCTTTTTAAGAACCTGATTGATTTTTCCTTGTTTTAAGATCCAAGGAGATTGATCTGGACTCACCAGGAATTGGTGGGGGGAAAGGGATGGGGAGGGAAATGATTAATTCCTCCTGGTTTTAAGATCCAAGGGGTTTTGGATCAGTGTTCACCAGGGAATTGGTGGAGGAGTCTCTCAAGGCTACCCAGGGAAGGGAGTTAGCACATTCGGAGTGGTGGCAGCAAAAGCAGATATAAGCTGGTAGAGAAGCTTAGAGGTTTTCATGCAGGTCCCTACATCTGTACCCTAAAGTTCAGAGTGGGGAAGGGACCTTGACAGGCCCATAGAGCTTTGGCAGTTGAAGCATCCACTGCACTTGCCTAGGAATACTACACCTGGTGCACTACCAGGAAATGGTGTAGCATGGCACACCAGAGACCCCACAAGGAGTCGGTGATTACACTGGTGTAACTCTATGGACAGCAGTGGTGTTCCATCAGAGAAGAATATGTCCATTAGGCAGGTTTTGACCCCCTGCAATCTCACTGCTTTGTTCAGCAACAAAACTTAACATTTGTATTACTTGTTTCATTACTGGTAAAGTTTTGAGCTTTCCAAGTGCATAGTATCACTTCACATACTGCAGATCCCCGAGAGTCTGTCAAACTAATAATTAGTACCTGAACCACACGAGTCCTTTACACAGCTCCCATCTATTTCCACTACATTTGTTATTTGACCAAGATTACTTTATCTTACCTGGACCAAGTTTCTCTATTTTTTCCTAGTATGTGCTCTGTAACAATCAACTATTGTACTGGAAGGTATACGTGTTTATATTAGATTATGCTCAAAGTACTTGGATTTCTTTCAGCAAGAGAGAACACCTTCATTACCATGTTCCAAGGTGGCTTCATATTGAATAGCATACTAATATGCCTACAGTATATAGAAACATATCACACACACAAAATTACATCCAAAGACATTAAAGTTGCAAAGTCAAGCACTCAAAAGTTAGGAAATGCCAAAATTAAGGGCTCATGCCACCTTAATTTAGCCCCTTTTGGTGTATGCATTATGAAACAATCTTCAGTTCCATAATTACCTACAATTTTTTCCACAGGCCCCCTGTCTCATTCAATGCATAGGATGGACAGTGAACATTGAATGGGTAGCTATTCAATGTTTCTTTTTGTCCTCATCATTCAGAGTGTGGCCCTGTGCATTATTTACTGCACACCATCCAAACCCTGCACTGACTACAGAACTTAATTTCTTAATTAGCTTTTTGATGGTGCTCTCATTGTAGCATCTTAGTCCCTTACTAGCATTAATGAATTTATCTTCACAACATTCTGTGACGTGGGATGGCATTATCCCCATTTGAAACCCCAGGAACTGAGGCACAGAGACTGATATAAAATGTCAACTAATTCTGGGTGCCAATTTGAGAAACCTAGGTCCTGATTTTTCAGAGTATTTAGTATTATCTAGTACTTTGTAGGTTCCGAGAAGAGCTCCCACTGACATCAATTGCAGTTATAAGCGTGCTCAGAACTTCTGTTAATCAAATCCCTGGTGTCTCAAGTTGGGCACCCAGAAATGGGGAGCACACTGTGGCCAACTGTAAAAATGTTGGTATATGAGTCTTGCCTAGCATCACATAGGAACCCTTTTGCAGAAACAGGGATAGAATTCATCTCTCAAGGATGGCATTCAATAGTATAAACCCTGAGAATATTCTTTTGCTTTCTCATTCACCGCATACCTTCCAACTACTGCAACAAAACAAGGCAGGGGTCCTACAGACAACAGCCTCCCTCACTACCCAACCCTAAACTTTCCCCGAGAGCATCTCCATCCTGGGCACTGAAAGAGGCAGAGTTCTGTTGGAAAAAATAGTATGTGATCATGTAATTGAAGACTGTGTCATAACACATAAGCACAATGGGGCTGGATTAAGGTTACACAGACAACCTTAATTCTGGCATTTCCTAACTTTTGAGTGCTTGACTTTGAAATCTTAACCTTCCTTCAATGTAGTATTTTGTATGTAATTTCCTATGGTTATAAACTGTTTAAAATATTTAAAAACACAAATGTCATCACCATATTTCCCCTTCCTCCCTGCTGCCATGGTTCAGTAGTAGGGTAGGAATCTTTAGATCCACAGCACAGTTCTCCTACTAGTAGCAGTAGAAGGCTGTTATCTTCTGTGTGGACCTGCCACTAAAGGGATGGAGATACAGAGATGGTGAGTGGGTTTCACAACTGTTTGCTAGACAGCAAAAGGATGTTGAAACTGTGGGATACTGGGTTCTGGAGGGGAGGTGTGCTCTAGTAGTTACAGATCCTTCTCTACCTGTTGCTCTAGTTTCTCTCTATCCCTTTGTACTCCTACTCCCCCCCACCTCTACAGCTACTGCCCCTTTCCCCTCCCCTGGTTCCTACCTAGTGCCCACTGCTCCTATCCTTCTCTGACTCCTGCCTCTCTTTCCCTCCTTGTTCCATGCCCCTGGTCTTTGGCCCCCATCTGCTCCTGCCCCCTGCTCCTAACCCTCTCTCAGGCTCCAATCCCCCTCCCTCCCCCCCCTTTTCTCTTCCCCCCCCTCCCAGTTGCTCCCCCTTCTGCATTTTAGTCAGGCTGCCAGGCTCCTTTTCTATGATGGTTGGGCACCACCAGCAGGAGTATTGAGAGCACAGGAGAGATAATTTCCCTGCTCTTGGTTCCTGTGTCTGGTGCCACAGCAACTTCTGGCATCTCTGAGGAGCACTTTAAAAAGTGGAAGTTAAATCTTAGGGAGGAAAATAGAAAGAAGCATAAACTCTGGCAAATGAAGTGGTGTAAAAATATAATTAAGAAGGCCAAAAAAGAATTTGAAGAACAGCTAGTCAAAGACTCGAAAAGTAATACCAAAAAACTTTTTAAGTATATCAGAAGCAGGAAGCCTGCTAAACAACCAATGGGGCCACTGGACGATCGAGATACTAAAGGAGCACTCAAGGATGATAAGGCCATCAGGGAGAAACTAAATGAATTCTTTGCATCAGTCTTCATGGCTGAGGATGTGAGGGAGATTCCCAAACCCGAGCCATTCTTTTTAGAATGAGGTGTCCCAGATTGAGGTGTCATTAGAGGAGGTTTTGGAACAAATTGATAAATTAAACAGTAATAAGTCACCAGGACCAGATGGTATTCACCCAAGAATTCTGAAGGAACTCAAATGTGAAATTCCAGAACTACTAACTGTGGTATGTAACCTATCATTTAAATCAGCTTCTATACCAAATGACTAGAGGATAGCTAATGTGACACCAATTTTTAAAAAGGGCTCCAGAGGTGATCCCGGCAATTACAGGCCAGTAAGCCTGACGTTAGTACTGGGCAAACTGGTTAAAACTATAATCAAGAACAATATTGTCAGACACCTAGATGAACATAATTTGTTAGGGAAGAGTCAATGTGGTTTTTGTAAAGGGAAATCATGCCTCACCAATCTGCTAGAATTCTTTGACTGGTTCAGCAAGCATGTGGACTAAGAGGATCCAGTGGATATAGTGTACTTAGATTTTCAGAAAGCCTTTGACAAGATCCCTCACCAAAGGCTCTTAAGCAAAGTAAGCTATCATGGGATAAGAGGGTAGGTCCTCTCATGGATTGGTAACTGGTTAAAAGATAGGAAACAAAGGGTAGGCCGGTAAGTCTAACTTCAGTACTGGGCAAACTGGTTGGAACTATAGTAAAGAACAGAATTGTCAGACACATAGATGAACATGATTTGTTGGGGAAGAGTGAACATGGTTTTTGGGGAAATCATGCCTCACTAATCTACTAGAATTCTTTGAGGTGTTCAACAAGCATGTGGACAAGGGGGATCCATTGGATATAGTGTACTTAGATTTTCAGAAAGCCTTTGACAAGGTCCCTCACCAAGGGCTCTTAAGCAAAGTAAGCTGTCATGGATCGGTAACTGGTTAAAAGATAGGAAACAAAGGATAGGAATAAATGGTCAGTTTTCAGAATGGAGAGAGGTAAGTAGTGGTGTCCCCCAGGGGTCTGTAATGGGACCAGTACTATTCAACATATTCATAAATGATCTGGAAAAGGGGGTAAACAGTGAGGTGGCAACATTTGCAGATGATACAAAACTACTCAAGATAGTTAAGTCCCAGGCAAACTGCAAAGAGATTCAAAAGGATCTCTCAAAACTGGGTGAGTGGGCAACAAAATGACCGATGAAAATCAGTGTTGATAAATGCAAATAATACACATTGGAAAACAAAATCCCAACTATACATATAAAATGATGGGGTCTAAATTAGCTGTTACCACTCAAGAAAGAGATCTTGGAGTCATTGTGGATACTTCTCTGAAAACATCCACTCAATGTGCAGCAGCAGTCAAAAAAGTGAACAGAATGTTGGGAATCATTAAGAAAGGGATAGATAATAAGGCAGAAAATATCATATTGCCTCTATATAAATCCATGGTACGCCCATATCTTGAATACTGCGTGCATATGTGGTCGCCACATCTCAAAAAAGATATACTGGAATTCGAAAAGGTTCAGAAAAGGGCAACAAAAATGATTAGGGGTATGGAAGGACTTCCGTATGAGAAGAGATTAATAAGACTGGGACTTTTCAGCTTGGAAAAGAGACAACTAAGGGGGGATATGATTGAGGCCTATAAAATCATGACAGGTGTGGAGAAAGTAAATAAGGAAGTGTTATTTACTCCTTCTCATAACACAAGAACTAGGGGTCACCAAATGAAATTAATAGGCAGCTGGTTTAAAACAAACAAAAGGAAGTATTTCTTCACACAATGCACAGTCAACCTGTGGAAGTCTTTGCCAGAGGATGTAGTAAAGGCCAAGACTATAATAGGGTTCAAAAAAGAATTAGATAAATTCATGGAGGATAGGTCCATCAATGGCTACGAGCCAGGATGGGCAGGATGATGTCCCTAGCCTCTGTTTGCCAGAAGCTGGGAATGAGCGACAGGGAATTAATGGATCACTTGATGATTACCTGTTCATTCCCTCCCAAGCACCTAGCATTGGCCACTGTCGGAAGACAAGATATTGAGTTAGATGGACCTTTGGTCTGACCCAGTATGGCCATTCTTATGTAATTGCGGGGAAAGTCCTGCTCAGCCCCTGTTGCCCCAGGAGCAAGCATGCTTGGTTGTTCTATAGGAATGGTGTATGCACCGTCTGGTTAACCCACAGGAATTGTGAGGGGATGGAGCATGCTCAGTACAGATGGAATCTTTGGAAATTTTAGTTACCAAACTTTAACTCAGCACATGTGAACTGTGATTTTTTTGGAATCGTATAACTAGCCCAAATTTTCACAGAAATAGCAAAAGTTGTATTCCTAACATCAGGTCAATATCCTCCTTCCCACCTTCCAGGCTAAATTTCTAGCTGCTGTTCCAAAGCCAGTTTGCAATACACATTTTTTCCCATTATGAAAACTACACTTTTCTTTCACATTTTATTTTACAATGAAAAAGATATATAAGTGCAGCTGCTGATTTATGTGCAGCTGCTGACACATAAGCATGAATGTACAGTTACTGACAGATAAAATCTTCCCCATCAACTGCTTCACTTCCAACCGCCCCACAGGTCTGACCCTCCCAGCTGCCTCTTGGCCAAGCACCCGCATCTACTCTTAAGTATTAAAAAACCTCATCAAATTAATACACAAAAACTTGGCTGTAAGCTTGTTAAAGTTGCTACACACATAACATTACAGCTGTGCACAGAAAGGTAATTCTGCTTCACAGAGGATTTCAATATTCTGAAATGTAATTTCTATCCAATTCAGAATGAAAACCAAAAATTTCAAAATTCTCCATGATGGGGAATGGAGCTCCAATTCCAAGACATTTTCCCTGTGGACTGTCCCAGCACCACAGACCCTGGAAGACCAGGGATTCCAACTTCAAAGCAGTCTGCCTGCCAGCCAGCCCTGGAGCTGTAGACTCTGGAAGCCCTGGTATCTCTGACTCCAAGACAGTCCTGCAGGTGGGCTGCCCCCAAAAAAGACAGGAATCCTGCCAGGATTCCACTCAAACATCCCTGAAATCAAACCATCTCCACGAAACATTTTGACTTCAACAAATTGGCAAATCTGACAAAATAATGTTTTGTTGGAATTTTTCCAAACAGCTCTGTATAACATACTTAGCACAAATCCACAAATGAAAAGTAAAGCCAGTTCATAGTATGTACTTCTTTCTCTCGCAGGCACACACTTTACCATTGCCACAACTACTATACACCATGGACCATGCAACGTAACCTTAACTTTGACCCCACTCGGGTTGCCAGCCTACCATCACCCCCTTTAATTGCCCTTCTGTCACACCCCTTTGCCAAACTACCCTCTCCTAACCCAACCAACTATGACACCAAATGTCCACAGCCACCACTGTCAGGAAAAAATAATCTGGAAAGAAAGATGCGTACAGAAGAGCCAAAGCAGGGCAGATTTGAGGTTGCAGTGTGTGGTCTATGGTATACAGTAGTTGTAGTGATGGTAAAGTGTGTGCCTATGAATGGAGGAGTAGGTGGTATGTGAAATTAAAAGGTAACTTTTCATTTCTCTGCTTTTGTATGTTTGCATCTGGTGTATTATAGCAACTCTAACTGCTCCTAAACACAGTTTTTTGTATATCAACTCATTATTAATTCACAGGATTAGTCAAAGCCTAGTTCTTAATCTGGGTGAAATTCAGAGAGCCCACACCAGGCCCTTATGTGCCATTTAAGCCCCACTTAAACCACTCTGGCTTGATTTTCACCCTCAGGACGTAACTTCTTCCAGTTTCTGCCAGGGTGTGTCATGTATGTAAATATTGGAACATTGGCTTGAGAATGTTCTGGAAAGTTCCATGGCAGTTGGCTTTCATCTGGCAGTTCTTAGAATGTTAGGAAACTGAACCCAGAGCTCCTGGAACAAGAGGAGACCAATTGGCCGTGAGGGTGACAGGAGCCCCCTGTGCCCCATAAGGGCATCGAGGAAGGAAATGTCCTGAGCCAAGCAGACTGTTTTTGTCTCATGAGAAGACCAGACTGGCTGCTCCCTGGAGGGATGGGAGAATGACAGGCAGTTCTCCGGTGGGACAGGAGGATGGACGGGCAGGGAGACAGGGGAGTGGACAGGATCATCCTCTGTGGTATGGGAGAGGAAAGCCTGCTCCATGGCGGCATGGAGGAGTGTTAGTGCTGCCCATTTTCAGGATGTCAGAGCAGAGTGGCTGATCCCATGAGGAACCACACAACACACAGGTGAATGGATGGTCTGCTCCAAGCAGAACAACAGAGTGAACATGCTGCTCCTGGCAGGACGAGAAGGAGAAGGAGAAGGAAAAAAACGGGGAAAATAAAATAAAATTGCAAATATCAGGTCTCAGAGCAGGAGAATGAAAAGGCAGGATGAAGAATTGTGAATTTATTTGTAACAAAATATAGGGAGAAGTTGAGAAGAATATTGAGAGAGAACAGGAAAAAATCCTAACAGAAATCAACAAGGAAACAATAATTTACTGAGGGTATGTCTACACTACGAGGGTAATTCGATTTTACTTAAATCGAATATGTGGAATCGATATTGCAAAGTCGAACGTGTGTGTCCACACTAAGGACACACTAAGGACAGTAATTCAACTTTGTGAGTCCACACTAACGGGGCGAGCGTCGATATTGGAAGCGGTGCACTGTGGGCAGCTATCCCACAGTTCCCGCAGTCCCCGCTGCCCATCGGAATTCTGGGTCGAGCCGCCAATGCCTTCTGGGTAAAAAAAATTTGTCGTCATCCGTCCGTCACTAACGCCCTCCCTCCCTCCATGAAAGCGCCGGCGGGAAATCAGTTCGCGCACTTTTCTGGTCAGTGACAGCGCGGACGCCACAGCACTGCGATCATGGATCACGCTGCGACCATCGCTGCACTTCTGGCCGTTCTCAACACCTCGCAGCTTATCATACACCTTTCCCTGAGGCAGATGAAGAGTAATCAGGCGAGGAGGCTACGACACCGCCATGATGGCCTGAAGTCGGAGAGTAGCACAGAGCTGTCAGAAACCACGAGCCCCAGCGCCCAGGACATCACGGTGGCAATGGGTCATGTGGATATCGTGGAACGGCGATTCTGGGCCCGGGAAACAAGCACGGACTGGTGGGACCGTATAGTGCTTCAGGTCTGGGATGAATCCCAGTGGCTGCGAAACTTTCGCATGCGGAAGGGGACTTTCCTCGAACTTTGTGAGTTGCTGTCCCCTGCCCTGAAGCGCCAGAATACCAGGATGAGAGCAGCCCTCACAGTTGAGAAGCGAGTGGCCATAGCCCTCTGGAAGCTTGCAACGCCGGACAGCTACCGGTCAGTCGCGAACCACTTTGGTGTGGGCAAATCTACCGTGGGGGTTGTTGTCATGCAAGTAGCCAAGGCAATCGTGAAGGTACTGCTCCCAAAGGTAGTGACCCTGGGAAACGCGCAGGTCATCATAGATGGCTTTGCCGCGATGGGATTCCCAAACTGCGGTGGGGCTATAGATGGGACTCACATCCCTATCCTGGGACCGGACCACCAGGCCAGCCAGTACATCAATAGAAAGGGCTACTTTTCAATGGTGCTGCAAGCACTGGTGGACCATCGGGGACGGTTTACAAACATCTACGTCGGATGGCCGGGCAAGGTTCATGACGCTCGCGTGTTCAGGAACTCTGGTCTGTTTAGACGGCTGCAGGAAGGTATTTACTTCCCAGACCACAAAATAACTCTTGGGGATGTGGAGATGCCTACAGTCATCCTCGGGGACCCAGCCTACCCGCTAATGCCCTGGCTCATGAAGCCCTATACTGGCGCCCTGGACACAGAAAAAGAACTGTTCAACTACCGGCTGAGCAAGTGCAGAATGGTGGTGGAGTGTGCTTTTGGCCGTCTCAAAGGGAGATGGAGAAGCTTACTCACTCGCTGTGATCTCAGTGAAACCAATATCCCCATCGTTATTGCAGCTTGCTGTGTGCTCCACAATCTGTGTGAGAGCAAGGGGGAGACCTTTATGGCGGGGTGGGAGCTAGAGGCAAATAGCCTGGCTGCTGATTACGTCCAGCCAGACAGCCGGGCCATTAGAAGATCCCAGCGGGACGCCCTGTGCATCCGGGAGGCTTTGAAAGCTAGGTTCCTGAGTGAGCAGGGCAACCAGTGACTTTTCAGTTTGTGGACAGAAAAGCTGAACCTGCCCCCGTTTCTTTACCCAGTTCATTTTGACTATCCTCTCCAGTTACATACCCCCTTCACCCCCTTCCCCTTCCCAAAAAATAAAATCATTTCGATTTTGTTAATGAACACCGTTGTCTGTATTGCTGTTTTCGCGGGAATATTTTAAACCGGGGACGCAGACTGTGGCGGGGGGCGGGTTTAGTGTTCTGATGCAAATGATGCTTCTAAACTCCCGGAATGACAGGCTCCGCACTGGTGGACTGGTTATTTCAATGGAGCCTGCCAGCACTCCTGGGGGGGACTGTGTGTATGTGTCGGCTATGTGACTTTCTGGCAGGGGGGGTAGGGTTACAGATCCCCTGCTGCGTGGATCTGTGAGCCAGGATAAGGACCGCTGCATAAGATCTGTAACTGCTCTCCCCCGCCACAAAGTCACAGAGCAACCCCCCCCCCCAGAACATGAAAAACACCTCCCAGACTGACCAGGGTAACCAGTGACTGCACTGTGTATGTGTCCTGATGCTGGACCTGACACCGCCTCTGTACCCTGCTAAAGGTCACTGTCCTGTCCAATTACCAAGCCCCTTCCCCCCCTCCAGACAGACTCTCCCTCAAAAGAACCTGACTGAAACAGTAATGGACAGAAACAAACATTTTATTGCGAACCAGACATGAAACGTGGGGGGTGAAACTTGGACGGGGGCTTGTGTGAGGTGGGTAGGAAAGGACTTATGAAATTTTGGGGAATGTCAGCCTTCTAGTGCTAGAGCAGTCTGCAGGGATTGACTGAAAGTTTTAACGGCCCTTGCTGCCCCTCCTTCTTTGGACTTTGGGTGAGGGTGGTGTGGCGGTTACAGATAGACTGCAGCGGGGCTCTGTCCTCCTGCCTCCGGTCTTGCAGAACATCCACAAGGCGCCGGAGCGTGTCCGTTTGCTCCCTCATTAGTCCAAGCAGCTTTTCAGTAGCCTGTTGGTCCTCCTGACGCCACCTCTCCTCCCGTTCCATGAGTGCTCGGTGCATTTGTGACAAGTTCTCCCTCCACTGTGTCTGCTGGGCTGCCTGGGCTCGGGAGCATCCCATTAGTTCTGAGAACATGTCTTCACGCGTCTTCTTCTTCCTCCGCCTAATCTGCGCTAGCCTCTGGGAGTGTGCTGACAGGCTGGGTTGGGAGACAGTCGCAGGTGTGTCTGTGTGAATTGTAAAAAGGGAGTGAATTCCTGAGACAGATAAGTGAAATTTTATACAAAGAACCTAGTCTTTCTCTGTGAACAAGACCATGCACTGCACCTCTCACATGCGCACTCAGGACAAGGTCGAATTTTCGGCCGTCGCCTTCAGTGCCTGTGGACTTGCGGAGGTCTTGGAGTGTTCAGAGAACTGTGGCTGGAGACCTGAACTTCTGGAGCGGGCAATAATGGTAAGCCGGAGACTTGTGGCTGCTTAAAACTCCAGCAGTAGCACTGGCCTCCTTTCACATTGAAAGCAATGCCAGTCTCTACTGCCAGCAATCAGGACAGCATCAACTCTGCCCCTGTCCCACCCCCTCGCGGCTGTCCCAGGGAAAGATCCCTGTATGCTGCCCCTCTCCCTCCACCGCGTGGCTGTCAAGCAGTCCCAATACTAACATTCCCCTCCCTAATTCAAAGCAGGGCGTCATGAGCGACATCACCCTCCTGAGGATCCCGGACACCCAGAGAGAACGCATGCTGCGGGAAAGCATGCAGAAACCGGGGCCGTATGCCGCCATGCTATGTCGGGCCATGATCCCCGAGTACCTGATTGTGGCGTGGAGGGGACATGTCTGCTACCACGGAGGGCCCAGTAAGATCGCCCTACCCCGGAACCTCATAAACAGGCTTGAGATCTACCTCCACGAGACCTACGAGGAGTTCTCCTACGAGGATTTCTCGTCAATCCCCGGCCACATTGACCGGATTTTCGCCTAGGTGCACTGGGACTATGGAGTGGAGCGTCTTGGGCCTGGGAATCATGTAGTAACGGACATTGTGAAAAATTTTTAAAATACTTGGGACTAAATTGAGAAGAGCCTAAGACAGAGAAATCATGAAAACCCATTTGTTACCTTTGTAAATATTCCTGTTTTGCACCTGATTCTTTTTTACTAGTTTACAGCACTTTTATAAACATACATTGTTAATAGTATAAATATTACCGTTCTGTTTTAAATAAATGTTTACATGTTTACAGCACTTACTGCTTGATCCTTCCCCTGATTCTGTGTCCGGGGTAAGGGATGGGGACGGTTGGTACGGGATCTCGGTAAGGGTGATGAAGAGCTCCTGGCTGTCGGGGAAATCAGCGGTGCCAGCGCTGTCGACTGCCTCGTCCTCCTCATCTCCTTCTTCATCTTCCCCTTCCGCTAACATGTCCGACGAGGAACCGGCCGCGGACAATATCCCATCCTCGGAGTCCACGGTCAGGGGTGGGGTAGTGGTGGAGGCCGCTCCCAGGATGGAATGCAGTGCCTCGTAGAAACGGGATGTGTGGGGCTGGGATCCGGAGCGTCCGTTAGCCTCTTTGGTTTTTTGGTAGCCTTGTCTCAGCTCCTTGATTTTCACGCGGCACTGCGTTGCATCCCGGCTGTAGCCTCTCTCTGCCATGGCTTTGGAGATCTTCTCGTAGATCTTAGCATTCCTTCTTTTGGAGCGCAGCTCTGAAAGCACGGACTCATCGCCCCACACTGCGATGAGATCCAAGACTTCCCGATCAGTCCATGCTGGGGCCCTCTTTCTATTAGATTGCACGGCCATCTCTGCTGGAGAGCTCTGCATAGTTGCCACTGCTGCTGAGCTCCCCTCGATGTCCAAACAGGAACTGAGATTCAAACTGCCCAGACAGGAAAATGAATTCAAATTTTCCCGGGGGTGTGGCTGGTCAGAGCATCCGAGCTCGGACTGCTGTCCAGAGCGTCAACAGAGTGGTGCACTGTGGGATAGCTCCCGGAGCTATTAGCGTCGATTTCCATCCACACCTAGCCTAATTCGATATGGCCATGTCGAATTTAGCGCTACTCCTCTCGTTGGGGAGGATTACAGAAATCGATTTAAAGAGAGCTTTATGTCGAACTAAATGGCTTCCTGGTGTGGACGGGTGCAGGGTTAATTCAATATAACGGCGCTAAAGTCGACATAAAAGCCTAGTGTAGACCAGGCCTGAGTAATTTATTCTAAGCAAAAGAACAATCAGATTAGAATTTGTTTATTATGAGTAATTGGATACAGGCTGTAGAATTGCTTTGGCAGGACCTCCTGCAATTCATCTTTCAACAACTCTGTTGCTCAGCTTCAGATCAATAACATCAGCCCTGCAGGCTGTATAATAAAATAATGATGCACCTTGGAAGACGGCAGGCAGAGGAGCTGGTGGGAAGGTGGAGGAATGTATGCCAATCCCATCACCTACGTACAGGTAAGAAATAATTAGGATTAGATGAGGTTACATATTAAGTGAGACAACTTGTTTAACAATCAACAGGACTAACTGAACTAAACTTCTATAAACTACTAAATGTCCATTTTTGTTTGAAGTTCAATTGCAGAGACTGTGTCCAGGTGCATACTCCCCGGTGGATGTGATCCTGACTGAATATGCTCACTTCTCCCTGAATATCTGTGTTAAGTTCAGGTTCCTCTCTCAACTTTTGAAATAGTCCACACACAGTCCTAGCAAACAAAAAATAACCCCAACATCCAATTTTCCAAACCTGGCCAGGGAAAAAAATCTAATCAGATTGGAAATATGGACACAGCAAAGTGGTGCTTAGCTAATTCTTCCTTATCCACAGGGTACAGTGATCTCTTACTGAAAGGGTGTTCCTGAGTCTTTTCCCTACCCCTTATCATGGAAGAAAGGAGAGGTCAGTCTTCTGGGATGCACTTTGTGAGTGGCAGGGTGAGCACAAAATGTGCTGAACCACTGGAGCACAAACTAGAGCTAGGGATCAACAGCTGTTCTAGGAAACGTAGCCCAAGTCCCAGCTTCATGGTAAATTGGATCATACTTGATTCATGTGGAGAAGTGAATCAGACTAGGCTGAACCAGACAAGCTCCTTCTCTAAATGACTATAAAATGGGGTGAAATCTAGGCAAGGGCTAACAGAGCATAACTTGGGGAACTATCTGGGTTTTCTGGAGGGCAGGGGTGGCTTTATGTGAGGGAGGTAAATGCCAGTGACTTTCTTTTAATAGTAATTAAGCATAGCTTGAGCTTTATTAATAAAAGATACATGTGCATACTGAAGAAGAGCTTCCTTCACCCTAGGAGCATTACATTTTGCCAGCTAAATGTTTTACAATATTCACTGCCTTCTGTTATTTCAATATTAGTATTATTTATATATTGCCCAAAAATATGCCTGGCACTTTATAGACGCAAGAGAAGAAAGGTTCCTGCCCCAACGAGTTTACAATATAAATAAACACACAGACCACAAAGAGGGGGCAATGGGATACACACCTCCATTTTCCCTTTTTTAAAATTGTTTTTTCTTTGCATAGTTTGTCCATTTGTTTTATAAGCTTTTGTTTTTTGTTGTTTGACGCATGCCCATTTGCCTTTTGCTTCTAAGGTTTTTTTGTAACCATTTCCAAAAATGGATATATACTTTCCAAAAAAAACCAGCCTGATACAAACAGGCAGCAGGGTTTTATAAGGGTTTTTCTGCTTCCCGGTTGATGTTTCAGTCATAGAATTTGAGACCAGAAGAGATTGTTGTGATTATTTAGTCTGACCTGCACAAACACATGCCACAGAATTTCACCAAGTGATTCCTGCATCCAGTCCATAACTTCCTGTTGAACTAGGGAATATCTTTGAGAAAGACACCCATTCTTTATTTAAAGACTTGAAATGATGGAGAATCCACCACATCGCTAGGTAAGTTGTTCCAATAGTTAATTATCCTCATTATAAAGTTTGCACTTACTTCTAGTCTTAATTTGTCAATCTTAAGTTTCCAGCAATGGGATCTAGTTCTGCTTTTGCTAAAGTAAAAAGACTTCTACTGTCATAAACATTCTCTTCATTTAGGTACTTCTAGGCCATGATCAAGTAGCCTTTAACCTTATCTTTGATAAGCTAAATAGACTTGAGTTTCTTTAATTTCTCACTGCAAGGAATGTTTTCCATATCTCAAATGATTCTTGTAGCTCTTTTCTGAACCATTTCTAATTTTTCAATATCCTCTTCCAAGAATGGACACCTGAACCAACATAGCATTCCAGGAATGGTGTATACACTGGTAATAAAACTTCCCTACTTCTACTCAGTGTTCCCCTGCTTATCCATCCAAGGATTTCATTTGATCTTTTAGTCACCACATTGCACTGGGAATTTATGTTCAGTTGGTTATCAACCATGACTCCTAAGTCCTTTTCTGAGTCGTAGATTCATATATTCCAGGGTCAGAAGGGACCATTGTGATCATCTAATTTGACCCCATGTATAACACAGGCCAAAGAACTTCCCCAAAATACAGCCCCCACCCCATCCTATAAGGGTGACCTATAATCCGTGTTTCTAGATGTATGACCTGGCATTTAACTGTACTGAAATCACGTTGTTAAAGTCAGCTCAGCGTACTATTCAATTCAGATCACTCTGAAGAACTGACCTGTCCTTATCATTATTTACCACTCCACCAACTTTCCTGTCATCTGCAAACATTACCAGCAATAATTTTATAAGTGTCTCTTCAGCAAGGGAGTAACTGACGGTCTATAAAGGGTAATAGTAAAACTGACTATAAAGTGTCACTGGCACTCTATAAATACCTGTGATAGATATTGGTTATGCTAGACAGATAAGGGTACTGATTCTACTGTCCAGCCAATGTAAAACCACTGCTTCTGAGAGGAAAATCAGGCCCACTGTTTAACTATCCACCACAAGTATTTGCAGAGTACTAATGAGCATGAGATCTAGGCATTGAAATACAATACCATAAAATTTAGAGGGACTTACTATTTAAATAATATGATTTCTGCTCTTATCCCACAGAGGTTCAGTCACTTGTACATTTTTTTTTCTTATTTAAATATACGTAAGCACATACATATTATGGAAGCACGTGTTGTGACTCCACTCCACCTGCAAGTAAAGATAACCTGCAAAGGAGGAAAATAACATCTTGAATATTACATGTGCAACAAACTGTTCACAAACAATCTACAGTCAAATAATTATTTGTAGGAATTTCTTGGTGAATAATTTTGGACAGTGGGGAAATTGCCCATTGTTTGTGTACAATTTGCAAGCAGAAAGAAACAAATTTTAATTAATAAATGATTTGCTATGAATTCTAAACCTACCGCTATTTAATACCTAGAAGCTACTCCAACAATACACAAAAATACTTTAGTGACAATTAACTGAAAACAAAGAAACATAATGAAAAGACGGAAGGTAATAAATTATGTGAACCATTTGGATAGAAATGAATCATACTCCCGGTGTCGGATAAACTCTTTTTTCTTCAGTACGTGCAGGTATGTCTTATTAATGTAATATAAGCCATGCCTAATTACCACTAACAGAAAGGCCTTGGTGTTTACCTCCCACACAGAGAAGCACACCTGCCCTCCAGAAAATGCAGGTATTTCCTCAAGAAGTTAAGGTATGTCAGCACTTGCTTAGATCTGCTCTTAACCGCTCACGTTACAAAAAGATTGGCTTTGGACCAACTGGTCTGGCTCCTCCCCTCTGAGAATCTGATATGCTTCACCCTGCTCTGTCTCCCCTCCTCTGAGTTAATCCAGCTGCTATCCTTTAGGTGTGGTCCAGTCTGAGTTGGCTCATATACTTCAAGTTTTGTGTGGTCCAGCTTCTCAGGATCATGTCTGGTATATTAGGTGCCCCATGGTGAGACTGAGACTTTGTCTAGGCCTTCTTTTGTTGATTCTGGCCCCTGGCTCTGGTCCAACCTCCCCCTCATGCAGCAAGGTCTGTGCTTCTTCTTGGACATCAAGTTATATATGCCCTGTTCCACTCACTGAGAGGCTCACAGATAGGCGCGCAGCAGATAGGACCCTCGCACCCCTGGAGACAGGGAAAAGAGGAGAAAGAAGCAAGAACACCATTTTTATTTAATTTTTGTGGTATCCAAGATAAATAAAAAGAGGAACAGTTGTATGGGAACTGAAGGGTACTAAATGTTACATCAAAGAGCAGGAGTAAGAGAAAACTGCTAGTCTAGAAGATATGAACCAGTGGATTGATCCAAAAAAATAAAAATATTATAAGATACTGAGTATACATGAAAGCTGAGTTTTATTTTTAGTCTTGCAAATTAATAATATTTTACATAGTAATTCATGTTTTTAAATTATAAGCTATTCTTCAAACTATCCAATTTTCATACAAACTCTGAATACCAAATACTAATAATATCTCAAGCAATAGATGGATTGATTTGAACATAACTCATAGCTCCACTGACTTCAGTTCAGTTTAGAAACAAATTTACGGTATGTTTACACTGTACCATTAACCTAGCTTTTAGACCAACCCCTCTGCCACCTACCTGTCCATGTAGGTTTGGAGATGCTTTAAGTCTAGGCTAGTTTACCAGCATAGATATGTGAATTAGTACCTGAGCTCCAGTTTAACTCAGGCTGGAGTCTGCCCATTTTGCAGTGAAGATGCAGGCAAAATCACCTGAGTGCTGATAGTCCTCCAATGCCCTTCCCACAATTCCTCCCCACCAAGGACAAACAAGTTTCTCATAGTTTACAGGAAAAGAATCTTAGGTGTCTAGCACAAAGAACCATGGGATGTGCCCACAGACACACACAGGCCAGTGCAGACCTGAGTCAAATCAACCATATCGCAGACTTCCTAGTGCCCACTCGAAATGTGGCCACTCTAGCCCTTTGACCATGGTGCAGTATGGGAAAACTTGACTGTGCACCCTGCACATTACAGGAAGTTTGAACAGCCCCAACACATCCTGCTGAGCAGTCATTTTGGTCTGTATGATCCCAGCTCCTGGAGCCAACAACAAGGAAGAGGCACTTTTTGAAGAACTTCTCTTGCTTACGCTTTCACTCCTGTGTCAAGAAATGGGCAGAGCTGCCATGAGATGCTGGTGGAGATTTCAGCACCATTTTCTGACCCACCAAAGGCATCTGACACAGATTATGATAGAGCAGGAAGAGGAGGAAGCAGAAGAGGAGTTCACAGGCATGGCAGACTCAAACTGGCTCCAATACACTTGGGCCCTTGATGTAAATCGGTGTTTCTGGAGAAGGGCCACAAGCATAGACTGCTGGGATCACATTGTCATGAAGACCTGGAATGACCAGCAGTGAGTCCAGAACTTTTACATGAAGAAAGCTACATTTCTGGATCTTTGAAAGCAGCTTGTCCTGACCCTCCAGCGTAAAGATAAATGCATGAGATCAACCCTGCAAATCCAGAAGTGGGTTGCAGTAGCCATCTAGAAGCTGGCTATGCCAAACTGCTACAGGTCCATTGCAAACCAGTTTGGTGCTAGAAAGTCAACTGTGGGTAAAGTGGTTGCAGAAGTTTCTGAAGCAATCAGGCATGTGATTTACCCCAAGGTGGCAGGCATAAAAGATATTTCTGAAGTAATTGCTGGCTTTGAGTGAATGGGATTTCCAGACTGCGCTGTGGCCATTGATGGGATTCATGTGCCCATAGTTTGCCCTTCTCAAGGAGCACATAAACCACAAAGGGTACTACTCCATTGTTATACAGGCCCTCATGGACCACAAAGGGTGATTTATGAATGTCAGCATGGGTTGCACCGGAAAAGTTTATGATACCAGGGTTTTCCACCAATCAGGAGTCTACATTCATGGACAGGCTGGGACACTGTGGCACCACATGACATTGTCATAAATGGAGTTACTGTCCTCACCATTATTCTGGGGGGACCTTGAAAACCTCCTTTTGCCTTGGCTTATTAAACTGTACCCTGATTTCAGAGGCCCTGGCAAAACATGGTTTAATTACACTTTTAGCAGGTGCAGAATGGTTGTTGAGGGGAAGGCTGTTCTTCACAGTATGAATTGATGTAAGGAAATGATTGAAGTATGAATTGCTATAGATAACTATATTGAGGGAAAGTCTTTGCATACTAATTCCCAATTGTCCCTGATCATGTGCTTACCTTTATTATGTTGAATACGCATCATATGATGTGAAACAGTGATAGAAATAAACTTTCCTGATGAAATAAAACATTTTATTTATAAACAGGTATTAGAAAAGTACACTGACCCTTACACAGGCAGGCCAGCTGCCATTACCACACCAAAACACCAGTAACAACGGAACCTTACAGGGAAAAAAAAATCAAAACAAAGTGCATGAAAGTTCAAACAGTGAAATCATGTACAAGACAGAAACACTCTACCCCTGGCCTCCTGTTCTCCTTTCCCGTGTTAGTGGTGCTGTGGGAGGGAGGTGCAGGCATCCACAGGGGAGGAGGTCAATATGGAGGGCTGTATGGGGCAAGGTTGCCCAGCCCAGCCACTCACGGGGCCTGATTGCATGTGCCACCGAGCCATGGAGTCTTCCAAGCTGCTTTTGGACTGCAGCACAGGGTAGCACGCAGGGGACGCAGGCCATGGTGTGGGTGCTGCAGCAGGAGCCACTACTCTTGTCATTAGTGAGATGAGCCACTCAAGCAGCTCTTTCTGCTGAGCTCTGTCCTCACTTAGGCCTGGTCTACACTATGAGTTTAATTCGAATTTAGCAGCGTTAAATTGAATTAACCCTGCACCCGTCCACACAACGAAGCCATTTATTTCGAAATAAAGGGCTCTTAAAATCGATTTCTATACTCCTCCCTGACGAGCGGAGTAGTGCCAAAATCGATATTGTCATTTCGAATTAGGGTTAGTGTGGCCGCAATTCGATGGTATTGGCCTCCGGGAGCTATCCCACAGTGCACCATTGTGACCGCTCTGGACAGCAATCTGAACTCGGATGCACTGGCCAGGTAGACAGGAAAAGCCCCGCGAACATTTGAATTTCATTTCCTGTTTGCCCAGCACAGGAGAGCATAGGTGACCACAGAGAGCTCATCAGCACAGATAACCATGCAGGCCGATAATCGAAAAAGAGCACCAGCATGGACCGTACAGGAGGTACTGGATCTGATCGCTATATGGGGAGAGGATTCAGTGCTAGCAGAACTTCGTTCGAAAAGACGAAATGCCAAAACTTTTGAAAAAATCTCCAAGGGCATGATGGAGAGAGGCCACAATAGGGACTCAGAGCAGAGCCGCGTGAAAGTCAAGGAGCTCAGACAAGCCTATCAGAAAACAAAGGAGGCAAACGGTCGCTCCGGGTCAGAGCCGCAGACATGCCGCTTCTACGCTGAGCTGCATGCAATTCTAGGGGGGGCCGCCACCACTACCCCACCTCTGACCGTGGATTCCGAGGCGGGGGTAATCTCACCAGCCACACCTGAGGATTCTGCGGACGGGGAAGAGGAGGAAGAGGAGGAGGAGGACGAGCTTGCGGAGAGCACACAGCACTCCGTTCTCCCCAACAGCCAGGATCTTTTTCTCAGCCTGACTGAAGTATCCTCCCAAGCCTCCCAAGCCAGTACCCAAGACCATGACCCCATGGAAGGGACCTCAGGTGAGTTTACCTTTTAAAATATAAAACATGGTTTAAAAGCAAGCGTTTTTTAATGATTAATTTGCCCTGAGGACTTGGGATGCATTCGTGGCCAGTACAGCTACTGGAAAAGTCTGTTAACGTGTCTGGGGATGGAGCGGAAATCCTCCAGGGACATCTCCATGAAGCTCTCCTGGAGGTACTCCAAAAGCCTTTGCAGAAGGTTTCTGGGCAGTGCAGCCTTATTCTGTCCTCCGTGGTAGGACACTTGACCACGCCATGCTAGTAGCAAGTAATCTGGTATTATTGCATGACAAAGCCTGGCAGCGTATGGTCCCGGTCTTTGCTCGCATTCAAGCAACATCCGTTCTTTATGTCGCTGTGTAATCCTCAGGAGAGTGATATCGCTCATGGTAACCTTGTTGAAATACGGGAATTTAGTTAAGGGGACAGAGGTGGCCGTTCCTACTGGGCTGTTTGCCTGTGGCTGAAAAGAAATCCTTCCCTGCAGTTAGCCAAGCGGGGGGAAGGGGGGGAAATTGGCACTGAGCTTTTCGCCTTTGGCTAGCAGGGATCTTCCCTGATACCGCAGCAGTCAACGGGCTTTGCTTGGTATGTGGGAAAGGAGGGCGCAGAAGCTTAAAGACAATGGCTTACCATGGCCGCATGCAAGCCGAATTCTGTTGCCCGGACCTGCGTCTGTGATCTCTAACACCAAAGCCACAGGCACTCAATATTAAGATGGAAAATGCGACCTTGTACTGAAATCACATGTGCTATGTAATATGAATAGTGTTTTTCACCATGAAAGAGTATAAGCATTGTTCTGTAAAATGTATCTTTTTAAAAACTTCTCTCCTTTTTTCCATCCCTCCAGCAGCTGCAAATTTTTCAAGCCTTCCTCCTCCGTCCCGAAGGCTATCTCAGATAAGGCGGCGGAGAAAGAGGACGCGAGACGAGATGTTCTCGGAAATAATGGAATGCACCCGCAATGAAGTATCAGAGGGGTAGCCGTGTTAGTCTGAATCTGTAAAAAGCAACAGAGGGTCCTGTGGCACCTTTAAGACTAACAGAAGTATTGGGAGCATAAGCTTTCATGGGTAAGAACCTCACTTCTTCAGATGCAAGTAAGAGCTCATTTGAATGAGTGGAAGGACACGGTATCTAAGTACAGGAAAGATGCCAGTGAATGTGAGGTCATGAGGGACGCTTGAGATGAGAGGTGGTACGCTGCAACGCTGGGGCTGCTGCGTGATCAAACGGACATGCTCCGGCGTCTGGTGGAGCTTCAAGGACAGCAGGATAACAGAGTGCCACTGCAGCCGCTGTATAACCTCCCTCCCCCCTCACCATGTTCCATAGCCTCCTCACCCAGACGTGTAAGAACGCGGGGGGGGGAGGCTCCGTGTACCCTCCCACTCCACCCCAGTGGACAGCCCAACCAAAAGGCTGTCATTATATTGAATTTTTTCAGTGGCCTTTTACTTCCCTCCTATCCACCTCCCAAACCTCATCCGGGTTACCTTGTCGGTTCTCTCCCTATGTTTATAATCAATTAATAAAGAATACATGATTTTTAAACGATAGTGACTTTATTTCGTTTAAAAGCAAGCTGTGATTTAAGGGGGGAGGGTGGTTTGCTTACAGAGAATGAGTCAATCAAGGGGGCAGCTTTTCAACAAACAGAACTTTCACACCGTAGTCTGGCCAGTCATGAAACTGATTTTCAAAGCTTCTCTGATGCGCAGCGCTTCCTGGTGTGATCTTCTAATCGCCCTGGTGTCTGAATGCGCATAATCAGCAGCCAGGCAATTTGCCTCAGCCTCCCACCCCGCCATAAAGGTCTCCCTCTTACTCTCACAGAGATTGTGGAGCACACAGCAAGCAGCAATAACAATGGGGATATTGGTTTGGCTGAGGTCTGACCGAGTCAGTAACGAGCGCCAGCAACCTTTTAAATGGCCAAATGCACATTCTACCACCATTCTGCACTTGCTCAGCCTGTAGTTGAACAGCTCCTGACTCCTGTCCAGGCTGCCTGTGTATGGCTTCATGAGCCCTGGCATTAAGGGGTAGGCTGGGTCCCCAAGGATAACTATAGGCATTTCAACATCCCCAACGGTTATTTTCTGGTCCAGGAAGTAAGTCCCTTGCTGCAGCTGTTTAAACAGAGTAGTGTTCCTGAAGACGCGAGCGTCATGAACCCTTCCCGGCCACCCCACGTTGATGTTGGTGAAACGTCCCTTGTGATCCACAAGTGCTTGCAGCGCCATTGAAAAGTACCCCTTGCAGTTTATGTACTGGGTACCCTGGTGCTCCGGTGCCAAGATACGGATATGGGTTCCATCTATCGCCCCACCACAGTTAGGGAATCCCATTGCAGCAAAGCCATCCACTATGACCTGCACATTTCCCAGAGTCACTACCTTTCGTAGCAGCAGCTCAGTGATTGCTTTGGCTACTTGCATCACAGCAGCCCACACAGTAGATTTGCCCACTCCAAATTGATTCCCGACTGACCGGTAGCTGTCTGGCGTTGCAAGCTTCCACAGGGCTATCGCCACTCGCTTCTCAACTGAGAGGGCTGCTCTCATCTTGGTATTCTGGCGCTTCAGGGCAGGGGACAGCAAGTCACAAAGTTCCATGAAAGTGCCCTTACGCATGCGAAAGTTTCACAGCCACTGGGAATCGTCCCACACCTGCAACACTATGCGGTCCCACCAGTCTGTGCTTGTTTCCCGGGCCCAGAATCGGCGTTCCACGGCTATAACCTGCCCCATTAACAGCATGATCTCCAAAGCACCGGGACCCGCGGTTTGATAGAATTCCATGTCCATGTCCTCATCACTCTCGCCGCCGCGCTGCCATAGCCTACTCCTCGCCGCCTTGTTTTGCAGGTTCTGGTTCAGCATAAACTGCATGATAACGCGCAAGGTGTTTACAATGTTCATGACTGCTGTCTTGAGCTGAGCGGGCTCCATGCTTGCCGTGGTATGGCGTCTGCACTGTTCACCCAGGAAAAAGGCGCGAAACGGTTGTCTGCCATTGCTTCCCTGGAGAGGGGGGAGGATGTACCCAGAACCACCCGCGACAATGTTTTTGGCCCCATCAGGCATTGGGATCTCAACCCAGAATTCCAATGGGCGGAGGAGACTGCGGGAACTATGGGATAGCTATGGGATAGCTACCCACAGTGCAACACTCCGGAAATCGACGCTAGCCCCGGTACATGGACGCACACCGCCGAATTAATATGCTTAGTGTGGCCGCATACATTCGACTTTATACAATCTGTTTCCAAAATTCAAATTATATAAATTCTGATTAATCCCGTAGTGTAGACATACCCTTAGTCACCGTTCCTGTTCCAGGAACTGAGAAGCAAGTGCCTACTCACACACTGAAACCTTGTCCTCAAGCTGTGCAGCCAGCCAAAGCATGTCCTGTTGCCTTGCAGCATGCCCTTCCTCTAGCCACAAGTCCCTCTGTCTTTGGTAGTGGGCCTGCTGGTTAGCCTTGTCCAGAACTTCAACCATAAGTTCATCATGGAAACGCTTCCTCTTGGAATGGTCCATGAAACTACATTGACCCAGGCGTCTGCTGCAGAGTGGGAAAGCTGTGGAGATGGCATGAACACAGAAAAAATCCTTGTGAAATTTCAAGGGCATAAAATGATACGTTTACAAACTGAACTTCAGTATATTGTGAGAAGGCTGCTTTAGATGACAGAAGCTCTCTGGACACAGCTAGGTTAACCACAGCAAAAGAATTGCAGGCACAATGGTAAGTTAAAAATGCAAAGCTGCTTTTCTGATTTTAGAAAATTGCAAAACTACTTGCATTGGGGGGCAGGGGAGGGAAGCTGCCATCAGTGCTACAGAAGCTTTTTCTATGATTTCAGGCCTTCCACATTTTGGAGGGCATAACAGTTCTTGTGGTGCCTGACTGGCAAAGGGAGATGTTATTCCAAGCTGCTGGTGGGAAACCTGCAGTTTATGCAACAGAAGTATTCAAACATATAGTGACTGAACAGCACAGCTATGAGTGGTGTGGGCTGGTCATCTACTAAGATAGCTGTGGAAAATACGCCCTTCCCTAAAATACATGTCTAGAACTTCAGGAAAAGTTTGCAGCTATAAGCACAGAGGATTGGCACATGAGGGAACCAACAGGCTGCTGTGTTAGCTTCCACCTGGCTTAGCCTGTTAAGACCATATGCAAACACGCAGAAATCCACAGCCTTCCTCCCCCTTCCCCCGGCACATTTCTGAACAAAATTTCAAACTGCAGTCATATTTAGGATAAAAGATTTTGTCATCTATGGACTGCATGGACTACATCTAACTGAAATGGACTAGGTTTATGAATGGAACACATTTCCCCAAACACACACAGTTCACTGTTTCTAGGTGTCTCGATAGACCATAGAATGGTTACAGAGTGGCATACTTACAGGTATAACAATGTAAAGTTATCATTTTTCATGAACAGGAATGGCCCTAGCAAAAATCTGTGCCTTTCCAGTAAAAATACACTTTAAAGGTGCTCTTTACTGTTTGCCATTTTGAACTCCATTTGGTGATGAGGGAGCCACACTGCTGGCACACAATCTGCCATTAGTTTTGCATTGGTTCAGAGAGCATAAATCCCTCCCATTACTGTATTAATAAACATTAAAATGGAGCCAGAAACTTACCGGGCTCAAGGGGTGGCTTCTGTCTTTCTGCTGCAAGCTCCACAATAGGCTGTTTCTCAGGGAGTGCATCAGCTCCTCTGAGTGCTGACCCAGAAGGTGCTGCTGTTGCTCCAAAGCCTGCTCTGGAACTGGTTTCAGCAACAGAGTGACTTCACTGTCCCCACTCAGTGCCTGTTGCTGGCTCCCATCAGTCCCCATGCTGGATTCTGGGGTGAGCAGGGCACCATCCCAGCTGACCAGGTCATCATTCACTGTGATTGGCTCCACGCTGGGTGCAGGGCCCAGGCCCGGTCAAACTCCTCATAAAACAGGCATGATTTTGGCAAGTTGCCCAGAAGCGGTTCTGGTTACTGGCTTTCCAGTACTCTCTCGAGCCATTTAATCCACTCCCTGCACTGATCACTGAACTGGTAAATTGCAAAACTGTCAGTTTCTTCACTATTTGCTAGCACACGTGGTCATTCCTAGTACTCTTACTAAAGTCCACAGTCTTGCTGGCCTTGCCCCAGAAATTTACCAAAAATCAGTAGGGTTGCCACCTTTCTAATTGCTGGTAACTAGACCCCCGAGGCCCCACACCCTACCCTGCCTCTTTCCCCCAGGCCTCACCCCCTGTTCTGCCTCTTTCCCCGAGACCTCACCCCCTGCTCCGCCTCTTCCCTCAAGGCCCCACCCCACTCCACTTCTTCCCCCCAAGGCCCAGAATCCATCACGCACTTCTCTCCCCTGCTCCCCATCACTCACTGAATAGTCTCCAGAGCAGGCTTTTGAGCAGCAGCAGCACCTTCTGGGTCAGCACTCAGAGGAGGCAGCCCTGGCTGATCAGGGGCTGGCACAGGTTAATGACCTAGCGCTTTCTCCTGCCCCGCGGTAACCGGACTTTTGGTTCCCAGCTGGGCGAGGAGCCAGGATCCTGGGGCACAGCAAGGTACCCAGTGGGGAGCCTGGGCAGCAGCCCAAGCCAGGAGTCTGGGTGGCAGCCCGGTTTGGAGTGGAGACCGGATGGCTGCCGACTGGGAGCCTGGAGTTGGCTTTCTTGTAAATTTTAAGCCTCCAATGGAGCCGTGAAATTGACAAGAATGATAGCCAACAGCCATGTAAGGAATGCAGTGTCTGGTGCAACCAGACTCCTTGTTGTTTTTGTAGATACAGACTAACACGGCTATCCCCTGATACTTGATTAATGAAGTGTGTGTCCCATTCCCTTCTAATGGCTGGTCCATATAAAGGAGAACAGCTTAGTACTGCTACCAGTTACTCTGCTAGCACAAGTGGCAGAGGTCTGTTCTGTGGATCTAAAGATTTGAACCCTGCTGATCAACATGGTTCCAACATGAGGCTTTTCCCCCTCAGTTTGCTTTATTATAAACTTTAGGAAATGCGACAACTAAGATTGCCAGTGCAACTTTCGTTCAACCCCATTGCACACATACATTATGATACAGTCTTTAATAAAGTGTTCCCATGTACTTAAGTGTATGGAAGTATTCTACATACTTGTATTTAAGTGCTTTAAATATTCTGTACTTACTACTTGTATTTAAGTACATTTAAAGATACTTAAAGTATAAGTAACTTTTTTATCTGTAAGTACTTTTCAAAATAGCTTTTTGAAACAATCACATCCCTCCCAACTGTCTGGGATACTGGTTGGCCCCCAGAACCCACTGTCCCAGTTTGGGAGATTCAGGCATTGAGTTCCAGCTGCCAGCACTTTTTCTGTTAGCTCTGCTGTTCCACCAGCAGGGGGGTAGCAGCCCTGTTCCCATCACTTCTGATTGATCATGCAACCGGCAGCACGGAGCCTTGCTCACTAGCCCAGCAGCAGTGGGAAAACTCATCACTTAGCCTGGCCAAGCCCAGCAGAAGGGTGAATCAGTGTGGTGGGGTGAGATCCCTTGGTAGGACCTAACCACATCAAACACACCATCCGGGGCTCATTCACCTGCATATCTACCAATATGATATATGCCATCATGGGATAGCTCAGTGGTTTGAGCATTGGCCTGCTAAACCCAGGGTTGTGCGTTCAATCCTTGAGGGGGCCATTTAAGGAACTGGGGTAAAAATCTGTCTGGGGATTGGTCCTGCTTTGAGCAGGGGGTTGGACTAGATAACCTCCTGAGGTCCCTTCCAACCCTGATATTCTATGATTCTATGTGCCAGCAATGCCCCTCTGCCATGTACATTGGCCAAACCGGACAGTCTCTACACAAAAGAATAAATGGACACAAAGCTGACATCAGGAATCATAACATTCAAAAACCAGTAGGAGAACACTTCAATCTCTCTGGTCTCTCAATAACAGACCTCAAAGTGGCAATTCTTCAACAAAAAAACTTCAAAAACAGACTCCAACGTGAAGCTGCAGAACTGGAATTAATTTGCAAACTGGACACCATCAGATTAGGCCTGAATAAAGACTGGGAGTGGCTGGGTCATTACAAAACCTAAACTTAATTTCCCCAATACTAATTTCTCCCTACTGTTACTCACACCTTCTTGTCAACTGTCTGTAATGGGCCACTCTCTTACCACTTCAAAAGTTATTTTTCCTCCCTTGGTATCCTGCTGTTAATTGATTTATCTTGTTAGACTGACCTAACACTTGGTAAAGCAGCCCCCATCCTTTCATGTATTTATACCTGCTCCTGTATTTTTTACTTCATACATCTGATGAAGTGGGTTCTAGCCCATGAAAGCTTATGCCCAAATAAATTTGTTAGTCTCTAAGGTGCCACAAGGACTCCTCGGGTTTTTTTGTTTTTGTTTTTTAATTTGTCTCATTTTAACTTCATAGCCCAAACGAATGGCTACAGAGATAAACAGAGAGAGGAGTTTCTAGCAGCCAACCTGAGGGGCCCAACTCCAATGGTGCTGCAGAACATACCTCCAGAAAAGAGACTGAGTTAAACACATCTGGTACACGCTCTTGATATGCAGTTCAGCGCCAACCATCCATCTGAGCTGGCCAGGGCACAGCTAAGAGCTAGAATGAGATGGATAAAAGGGACCCCACCTGAACTGGCAGAGGACTAGAGGAGACTCGTGTTCCTGGCATACCCAGATATTAACAAGTTCTTCCAGGATAAATTAGCAATTGACCAATTCATAGATGCTCATCTGGATTTGGCTTTCAGGTCAGTGAAAGGAGGCCAAGGACATTTCAAGAGGCTGTGGAATTTGCCATTGAAGTTGATTCTTTCCTTGCAGCAGCCCATCAGAAAAGGAATCAGCCTCTAGGAAGATGGAAGCTGTCAGGACAGACATGTCTAATATGCATGATGGAAAAGGGGATTCTAATTTGGTTTGTGACGTTTTTAAACAACTGGAAAAAATGTTAAATTTGGTTTGTAGAACAAGGAAAATTGGCAATATTGCAAACATTAAGAGAAGCAGTTCAGTAAATGGTGGTACTATGGAAAATTGTCCACAAAAAGGATTGTTATAAATTTAAGGTTGGCCAGGATGCAGCATCACAGGTGTTTAGTGAAAGTCCTTCACCCAGTACAGAAAATGGGGGACATCAAGCTGAAGGGGTAAAGTTTGGAGGTGTCTCCGTGCTTCTGGTGATACACTACAGTACAGCCACAGAAAGGTGCGTGAGATCTTCCTGGAATGGTGCATTTGTGGGATTCCTGTTCCTGAGGGGCCACCCACAGAAGGGGATGTGGGGGAAGAGGTAGCAGCAGAGGAGGAGAGGTGACAGAAGAGAGCAGAGAGAAAGTCAGAGGAAGAGCAGGAGCACAAGAGCAAGAGGGAGTAGGAAAGAGCAAGATAGTGGGGGGAGAGAGAACAGGATAGCAAGATGAAGAAGTAGGAGGAGAGAGAACAGGAAAGCCAGGAGGGAAGGAGATAGGGGAGGTGGTGGGACCAAAATTGGGGTAGCCAGGCTCCAGGTGATGACAGTAACAGTCCGGGTGGGGCTTGGTCTCTGACACATTCAGGAGGTGAGTGCTGAGGCTCCACTGGCATGTATTGCCTCCTAGGGAGAACAGATGCATCCTGGTTCTGGGTGGCATTAACAATACATCAGCTATTCAATTCACTGCCAGAACTAGTCTGTCCAGCGTCTCATTCAGAGCTAAAATGACCTTGTAACGCCATTGTGGATGACATTGCTCATGTGTGCCTCTTTGATCTGTAGATCCCAGTGCCACAGCACCCGTTTGACACCTTTTGGATGCCCCCTTCTGAGCCCTGCTATTCTTCACACCAGGGCCTTATTCTGGATGATAAGGAAGTAGAAACAGTCTTGTATTACCAGAACTGGGACCGGTTGTGCATTTGGTGGCTCCCTGGGCTCATCTGGAATTTGGGATGAGATAGGCCTAGATTTTGATGTTGTGTTGCTTGAGGCAGCTATATCCAGGGCACCCTGCCTGTGATGTTTCACTTACTGGATCACTGGCGGATTGCAGACAAGGAGGGAGCTAGTCGAGGGCAGGATCACAGGGGAAATAGCAGAGGAACAGGATGTTGCAAGGGGCATACCAGAAAGTGATGGTGTTCCAGTGGATGCATGCAGGGTAATGTCGGGTCTTGCATTTGGGGTCTGTGGTGATGTTGTAGATGTGCCAGGTTGGGCTGGGAGATGAAGGTGAGGTAGTGGAGGTTTCAGATAAGGCGGTGAGGCAATGTGCAAGATGTTGTTGGTGAGGTGCTCCAATTCAGTGCTGATAGGGGGGCTTGTTCTTTAGGGACTGGGATGCATCACCTGGTGATGTGCTACACAGGAAACAGAAATCTACAGACTGTGAAAAGCTTTCTTTGAGTGGTGTGGACCACTATCGGACGCCCTGCAGTGTACTACCTGAAGACCCGCACTGGAGTGACAAGTGGCAATATGTAAGACTTATGCTTCTCTTGACCTGCTTTCCTGGGACAGGGAGAGAGAAGTGGGATAGGGTGTGGGAGAGAGGTGAAGGGGATTAATGGGAAATGGAATTATGGTGCTTCTTTGTTGCTATGGTCCCTCTCTGGACAGTAGGACAGGTG
The DNA here is from genome assembly GCF_002925995.2 of Terrapene triunguis. NCBI lineage: Eukaryota > Metazoa > Chordata > Testudines > Emydidae > Terrapene > Terrapene triunguis. Next base: position 40,612,482 of record NW_020664561.1, on the reverse strand, counting down.
ACAGTGGAGTCTGTGACTACAACATGGCTATTGCAATAAATGACCTATAAAGTGCATGCGTCCAGTCCATGCGTTGCAGTGTCCTCATCTGTCCTATTGCTCATACTTACAACGTTGCTGGTGACGCACCCCGGTGGTGTCAAACTCCTCACACCCATCATGGTCAGGGCAGTGAGGGTAGCCTCTGCCAACCTGTTTTCCTGGGAGCTGGGCCACTCATGCTTCCTTCCCTTTTGGCCCCACTTTCCTAATGCAGTAGCCTGCATGCCTACTTTTGCCTGCTGCTTCTTCTTAATGTCTTTGGTTCCCCGCCCACGACATCCCAGGGCGTGGAAGCTTCAGCCCTAAGCTTCCCCCAAACCTGTCCCTAGCAGCTGAGCTTGTGTTTGCAGCACCCATCAAGACATTGACTGAGGTAGTCATAAATGCATTTATGGCCTCACAGTGTTGGTTGTTTGCTCTAATCCTTTTTTAAAGTTGTAATTCCCTTTTACCTATAGTTCTCCATGCTTATTGTTCAATACATTTTGGTTGCTATTTCAAAACCTTATCTTCTCCCTTAACCTTCACATTTTTTCATGTATTTTCCTTTACTCCCTCTGTAAATACTTCGCAATGGCATATTTTATTCTCTGCTGTATACACCCTCTTTTCAACCTGACCCTAACTCACTCCCAGTTACTTTAACTGACATGGAGGAAAAAAACCACCAGAAGCCACCAGAATTTTGTGTATGCTACAGCTCCAATTGGTGCTACCACCAGTGAAGCTCAACCACTGGTTGCACAAATGCGATTTTTCCCCAGAACAATTCCCTACCGTACACGCAACCTGAATGCTGGCTTTTTCCATTACTGACCCCCAATTGGACCAGCCATTTGTCAGTTAACCCAAAATGAAATTCCCAATGTCAATTCTTATTAAAGTACCGAAGCAGCTTGTCCCAGAGCATCAGCTGAGTCTGCTAGCACTGAGACATAACAGTTGTAAATAACTCTGGGATAAGTATTTAGAATCTGTAGCTAGAATTAGCACAAGACTGCAGGGCCCATCAAGCCAATGAGAGACATCGTATCTCTTATAAATATTTGTTTAGTAGTAGTTTGTCATATTTTAATTCAATAGTTATATCTCTTATGTAAGTATTATTTAAGTGATTTTATCATGTTCTTCCCAAGTTCACATTGTAATTTTGATTGTGTTTGCAATTATTTTCATTGCCTGTCCTAGGCTCCAGGAAGTTTTAGTATTTATTAACATATATCATTGCTGGGGGGAGGGGAGGGCGGGGATTACTGGAAGAAAATCTTTGGAATATTAGCAGTCTACCCACCCACCTCCTTTACTGGGACAGGTACAGATAATGTGGTTTTCACAGGTAGGAAATGAGCTTCTTACTGTAACCTGAGCCTCACTGCCCATGGCGGAAGCCAAAGTCTGAGTCCTACCGCTCAGGGCTGAAGCCCTTGGGGTTTGGCCCCGGGCAGTGGGGCTCGGTCTTTGGTTTTGGCCCTGGGCCCCAGCAAGTCTAACGCCAGCCCTGGCGACCCCATTAAAACAGGGTTACGACCCACTTTGGGTCCCGACCCACAGTTTGAAAACCACTGTAATACAACAATGAAGAAAACTGCCCATGCACTTCTGATCAGTTTAAAGTACTATTGGCAACCATAGTTTGTACTGCATATCATAGCTTAAAGGCTGTAGTTAGCTAGTCAAATTGCCATTTCTGGTTGCAAAGTCTAGAAAGACTTTCACAGGGCTCAACTGTTGTAGAATGTGTGTCAGGACCAAAATTACCTAGCACTATGCCAGTATTTTTTTAAAAGTCAACATCTGTTGAATGTAAAGAAGAAAATTCTAGACGGTCTTGGGGCCACCAAAGGACTCCATTCCACTCCACACCTCCATTTCTTACCCTTAAGTATCACTGCTTACCCAGAAACCACTTGCCCTTGATACACAGGTGAGAGTTAAGATATTTTCTCTGGAGAGATGGAGTAAAGCTGACAGAGTGGTCAGGAATTCCTAGCATGAATGAGAGGCCTGATTTTCTCATTTACTAGGGCTACCATATGTCCGGATTTCCCCGGACATGTCCAGCTTTTCGGTCTACAAATAGCCGTCTGGGGGGGATTTCTAAAAATCTAAAAATGTCCGGGATTTCCCCCCCGGTCAGCTATTTATAGACAGAAAAGCGGCGGCCAAGCACCGCTCGGCAGCCAAAGCCCCTTCCCTCCTCCCCCCATCCCCTGCAGCCTTACCACGCCGTCCGGCCCCGCAGCTGTCTTCCCCCTCCCCCGCTCCCCTGAACGCTCCGCCCCCTGCTCCTCCCCCTCCCCTGCTTCCCGCGAATCAGATCTTTACAGGAAGTCTGAAAAGAAGCAGGGGCAGGCGGGCGGCAGCAGCAGGTAAGCTGGGGTGGGGGGGGGAAGGAGAGCTCCGGGGAGGCGCGGCCCTGGCCGAGCGGCACCCAGCGGCTCCGGCCCTGGCCCCAGCGGCTCGGGCCCTGGGGCACCGGCCCCAGTTCCAGCCGAGCGTGCCAGCCCGGCCCCAGTCGCTCCGGACCGGCCCGATTCCTGGGCTCTTTAAAGCCGGCCCTGGTCAGGGGATGGGGGGGAGTTGGGGGTTCTGAGGGGGGCAGTCAGGGGTGGAAGTGGGAGGGAGTGGATGGGGGCAGGGCAGGGGCAGGGCTAGAGCAGGGCTCCTCCCCCCCAGTGTCCTCTTTTTTGCTTGTGGAAATATGGTAACCCTACTTTTACACCAGCAGTAATTAGGAGTAACTCCAGTGAAGCCATTTGAGTTACATTACTGTAAAAACAGGTCACATGACAGGAAAAACAGGCTGGAGAACTCTGGTCTGGGCCCTCTTGACTCCTTTCTCCACTATCCCCACATACTTAGTGATCCTGCAATGCTGCTCTCTATGCTAGCAGAAGCAGCATAGTACAAGTAACTTTTGTGTGTAAATCAATAAATGTACTTCAAAATTTCAAGGCAATCCTTGAGGGGCCATCTCATATGCAAGAAAGGTGAAGAAGAGAGCAATTGTATGGTGCCACCCTAGTTCAGAGAATTTGTCCTCCAGTTACTCTGCAGTTTGAGATTAAAGAAGAGAACTCTAAGGGTGAAATACTGTCCAGAGCATAAAGCCTGAAAGTTCAGGTTCTATGCAGATGGAATGTGGAAAGGTAAAATTCACCTCCCCAAACCACAACCAGGGTCTGAGATTGCTGCCACGCAGCAACCCGCCCAGCTGCTATTCTAGTCTTTGGATAGTAAAAGCAGCTGCAGCCCTAATGAACTAGTTGCACAGGGCACTGGGGTCACTGGATCTGCACAAACACAGTTCCACAGTCCCTCAGTTCTGTCCTGTGCTGGCCTTGTACTTGTTAGTATGGAGACTAGTTTTGTGATATGTGAGGCATGTGCAGGCCTCCCTGCATGGCTGCTCAGCCAGCCAATCCCCAGCACAACCCCTATGAGGGGGTAAGTGGTGTGGAGGGCCAACACAAGACGGTCTAGTCTAAACTAACAGTTAATTTCACCTAGGTGGAAATACAATAAGACCTCCATGTGTAGGCCTTAAGATTTAACAGCCCAAATAAATCTAAGTAAAAAGATTTTGGTCATCACAGGAGCCAAGTACAGCTGTAATGGTTAAAGAGACATTGTGTGTAACCTTTTACATTTTCAAAAATGCTTGCTGAACACATTACAAGATGACATGTAAGTATATTTGTTTTCCTTTTGATATACAGTGGAATACCAAGATACACGTGATTTTAATAAAGCTGTGAAAAATATCCCTAGGTCTGGGAGTGCTCGTTTCACCATCACAATAATTAAGACTCTTGGCACAATTTAGTTCCTTTCAGATAAAAATAATTATTTAAAATTTGTGCTGATTCTCACATATTAGCAAAAATAAGTAGTATTTTAAAAAATTGAGACTATGGGGGGCGGGTCAATCATGCAAAAAAGGCTGTTGTGCCCACAATGTCCTACAATTAATTTTAAAAAAATCATGTTGAGCAAATAGCTAAATGCAAAACAATGAGTATATACTAGAAAATACAGAATAGGGAGCATGCTCATACCACTGACTTCCATTTGAGTACATGACAGCTATGTGAATGTTGTCAAAACAGAAAGCTTTGAAAAATCAAGACAATGTGGAATATACGTGTGGCTATGAGGGTTGGTGTGACTGCCTGATTATAAATTACATATTAATAATACTTTACATTCAGGAACTGCCTTTCATCTGATGATCTCAATGTTCTTTGCAAGATGAGTAGTTACGAATATCCCTATTTACACATGGGTATAGTGAAGCACACAAAGGTTAAGTGAACAGCCTACAGTCACGCACAAAGTTAAGTGTCACTGTAATTGGAGAACTCAAGTGTTCTGACTCCCAGTCTCCAACACTTACCCCGGCCAATACTGTTTTAATAGTAACTCTCACCTCACAGCCATTTACTATATTTGGCACTTGGGCAGAATTCTCTGGCACACTGCTGTCCACACTCACTCACCTGAATCTACAGGCTCCACAACTACTGTCACAAGTATCACCAGAATGATTAATTCAAAACCAAACCATGTATTGACAAGATGGCAACTTTAAAAGAGCCACAATTTAGTGCACAGAAGCATATATTTTTATTCATATTTATTTCTATGCTGTCTTTTTTATATTGGTATTTTAGATGCTTTGACATGTAAAGCAACAAGGCCCTCGCCCTAAGGAGCTTACAATCTACTATTTTCCCATTAAATACTTAGCTTATAGTTAAGAGTTTTTAAATTTGAAGGTGCCTTATAAAAGCTAAATAATGAATCCTCACCCACCCCGTGCTGGGAGGCAAGTAAGTAAGTAAAAATTATCTCCATTTTAAGATGTGGAAACTCCAACAATGTGATGTTGTGCGACAAGCCCAGATCACATTGCGCCTCTAGAATGTGTTGGCCTGGCTCCCCGGCCTGTGCTCAGCCTATCTCTGATGACATCTGCCTCTCAAACCACTTCAAAGGGAAACGGACACACGCTATTTAAAAGCATTAGCTGTTCTTTATGAAACCAGCAAGACAGGCACTTCCACGCCATTTAAACAATAAAGGCTGCGCGCTTGGGGCCAGCCAGGGACACCGCGCACGCCCCGGCCCAACCAGGACCCTCCTCCCACAGGGGCCGGCAGGCGCAGCGAAGAGAGACGGACGCGAGCGAGCGTGCGCGCGCGACCCGTGCCGTCCCCAGCGCGGAGAGGGGCGCACCCTCTGTGCTCCCTCCCGTAGCCCACCTCGCCTGACGCAGGCGCACACAGTTTTGCGGGTTCTATTTTTATCGCGGTCTCGCCGAAGGAACGCGCGTTCTCGCCCCACTGGCACTGCGCACGCGCACAAACCAGTTGCTGGTTGGTCGGAGAAGAGACAAGGGGGTCCCGCTGCACCCTGCCTTCTCCACCCCCGCGGACTCTCGCTTCCGGTCCCTACCTATGCCGGGACCGTGCCTCCCGTTTGCGCAGGCGCAGTTAGAGGGTCTAGTGGCGGCCCCGGAAGGAAAATGTCTGGCCCGGGCAGCATGGCTAGCGGAGCGGCGGGCTCGGCCGAGGGGCCCGGGGACGCGGCGCGGGCCCCGGAGCAGGCCCTGTTCCCGCCGGGATTCAGCGTGTCCGAGATCAAGAACAAGCAGCGGCGCCATTTCATGTTCCTGCGCTGGAAGCAGCAGCAGAGGAAGGTGGGAGGCCGGGGGCGCTCAGGTGCCCTGCCCGGGCCTGCGTGCGGGGAGCCCCTTGCTGGCCGGGCGCCGCCCGTCCCTCCCCGCCACCCCTTGGGCTGCCTGCGGGGGTCAGAGCTCTGCCCGCCCGGGGGGCGTGTTGCAGTTGCTTGTATTGCAGCACGTGGGCCAGGACCCGCTGGGCTCGGTGCTGTGCAAACAGTCGGGAAGACAGCCCCTGCCCGGAGAGCTCACACGCTAAGTATAAGGCAAGACCCCGTGCAGCCGCAGACACCCAGGGCAGCACCGGAAACAGTGTTTCAAAGGGGGGGGGCACTTTTGGCTCTGTCACTGAGTGCATCAATAAAATACTTCCCAGCAAATGGTTTTGAAGCTAAAGTCACTCCTCTCTGTGAAGGGGCCGCGGATGGACCCAGTGTAGAGAGGGGATTCCTGTGCTAAGGCCAACAGTGTGACCGGTATATGCAGAGCTGCCTTTAACCTACTGTTCCCAGCTAACCAATCAGATGTCTGTCTTATTCAGGAGAAATTGGCAAATAAGAAAAAACGGAGAAAGGAGAGAGAAGCCCTTGGAGACAAGGTAAAAGAAAGTAATTCATAGTGTCCCGTGTGTTACTATTTGTGTCTGTAAAACATTATACATGGTATAATATTCATATCCCTTTTAAAATAAAAAAAATAAGTTTAGTATTATAACTTTTGCAGTTTGATACCTGGTATTATTTCTCTAAACATGCTCTAACAAACTGGGGATAGTGGATGCTTTATAATTTTGTAGCCAGACCATTTGTGATCACAGTGCTGTTCACATCTATCTTTTGAGATGCAGTGAGTATTGGTTAGAATCTAAAAGAGCCATTGTTTAATATTCTGTTGAATTGTGGTATGACTCTGGGCAGTAATTTCTCAGGTGGCTCAGTCAAATGAACTGTAACATTGGGAAAAATCAGGGCCGTCCTGAAAATAGGTTCTAGCCATTTGACAGAATCACTATACAACACTGTGTCTCAACAGCAGTCCTGGGTAAACTGACTATAAATACTCATTTATACTAACCGTGAATAAATTGTATTTGGCTTGTTGCTGAAACCCAGTGACACGTGAGGGGGGGGGAGGGTCTCCACCGTTGCAATGTTCACAAGGAGCTGGAGACATTACTTGTACATTCCTGCACTAATGCACTCTGTATCTAATGCTGCTTTGAGTGAAACAGCCTAACGCTGTGTGATCTTAATCAACTTTACAGCGGATGCTGTGAGTAAAATATTTTGCAGCAGGAACATGGTGCTTTTCTTTCACAGCTACTGGCTGAAGCCTGGAGAGAATGGTGGGGAAGAAAAAAAACAGGCTGACACAGAAAGAAGAAACGGGGAACATAATGGGGAACAATCATTTCCTATGAACTTGGAAACTAAGTGGGTTGAATATTGTAGCCATGTGTTCTGCTCCATATATTGCCTCTCTAGTATTAAACTAATGATCTCCTTTCAGAATTAAAGTGATGGTATCACTGATGTACAAACAAAGTAAGGCCTCGTCCACACTTAAAATTGAGGTTGATTTAGCTACCTCGGTTGGGGTACGAAAATTCCACATCTGTAAGCAATGTAACTATGCCGACTTAACCTCCAGTGTTGATGCAGTTAGGTCAACAGAAGAATGGCTCTGTTGTCTTAGCTACTGTCACTCAGGGAGGTGGTGTTCCTACACCAGTGGATTAAACCTTTTTTTTTTTTTAAATAATGAAGATATCCTATCTCCTAGAACTGGAAGGGACCTTGAAAGGTCATTGAGTCCAGCCCCCTGCCTTCGCTAGCAGGACCAAGTACTGATTTTGCCCCAGATCCCTAAGTGGCCCCCTCAAGGATTGAACTCACAACCGTGGGTTTAGCAGGCCAATGCTCAAACCACTGAGCTATCCCTCCCCCACTTTTCCATTGGTGTAGGCTGTGTCTGTACTATGGGTTTATGCCAGCATAGCTATGACAACATATCTATGCCAGTATAGTCTCTGTAGTGTAGACAAAGAGCACAACTTGTTCTAGGTTCTCAACCTTTTTCTTTCTGAGGCCCCATCAACATGCTATAAAAACTCCAAGCTCCAACTGTGCCACAACAATTGTTTTTCTGCATATAAAAGCCAGGGCTGGTGTTGTGGGGTAGCAAGCAGGGCACTTGCCCAGGGCTCCATGCCACAGGGGGGCCCACAAAGCTAAGTTGCTCAGACTTCAGCTTTAGCCCCAAGTGGCGGGGCTCTGGGCTTCTGCCCTGAGCCCCAGTGGGTCTAACACCGTCCCTGCTTGGCAGATCCACTGAAACCTGTTTGCGGCCCCCCCCCGCCCCCCCTCCCCAGGTGGTCTCAGACCCCTGGTTGAGAACTGCTGTCTTACGGTATCTTCCAGCTTTTAAAGAATTATTACTAAAAACTGACATAAAATACATTACAGAATAATTGAGTCACTCATTTGAATGTGGAATTGAGCTCATTGTTTGACTCAGAGCTTGTCTACTTAGCATGGCAAAATGTGCCAGAAGGGTGTGATTTGTAAGAAACTATGTTGATATGAACTAGGTTCCTTTAGAGCATGCCAGCAGGGTTTACGCAAGTTAGTTAGAGCACAACATATTAAAGCACTTAACAAATCATATCCCTCTAGTGTGCTTTGCCAGCACCGTGTAGACAAGCCCTCAGTACCACAAAGTACAAATAATGCCTTACATTTTATTTTTTTAAAGGGGATTATTGCTGTAATTTATTGTGTTCTTAATAAACTACTTTATATTAAAGGCACCACCAAAGCCTGTACCGAAGACAATTGAAAATCAGAGAGTTTATGATGAAACAACTGTAGATCCTAATGATGAAGAGGTAAATGTATAATCCTTACATATGTGTTAAACTATGATTTCCTCCAAAATGTGCTTTAACTAAAAAAGGACTGATTATAAACTATGAATATTTATTTTCCACTCTTGTGTTAGGGCATTTATGAATTGATAATACTGCAGATGACGTCATCTCTTTATCATTTAATTTAAGATAATTTCCCATTGCTGAATAACTTCTTAGCAAGCTTGTCCATCATCTTATCTCCCATTGTATTAAACATTGTTAAAAGCACAGATACAGAATGGGACAGATTGATTAAACAATACAGTATAGGCCAGAACTTGGACCCATATAGAATTTTGCTATTGACTTTAATGGCACCAGAATTTAAGCCAAAGGGACAATTATTTTTAGAAATAAAAAATTGTGTGTGTTTTTCCTAGAAGTTTTTTAATTCGCCATATTTTTTGTTCCCAGGTTGCTTTTGATGAATCTACTGATGAGTTTGCACCATACTTCAATAGACAGACAGTTCCCAAGATTCTTATCACAACATCAGATAGACCTCGTGGGGTAAAATACATTTATAAAATTTAAGTGTAATCTTTAAATTTTTGTGAATCACTTTATGGGGGGTCTGAAAGACTTAGGCAGCTGATTATGGAATAGAGGTTTTCATTTCATGCTTGATGGTGCAACTGGAGTCCGGAAGTGACTTGAACAACGATCCCTTTGTTGGTAATGGGCAGGGAAACGTCTTAATTGTCGAGTAAGTGGTTCCTCTGTGTCAGAATAGATGTACGTTGGCAGTGCAGCATCAGGAAATGTTTACTGCCACTGTCTTAAGCTTTATCTCTTAATTTGATGAATAGGAGACTTCAGTCTGTAGACTTTTAAATGTAATGCCTTTCACAAGCCCTCTGCATTTGCACAGTCTTAAAAGAACACCTCCAAATTGAAAATTGCATCTCTATCTGCATTTTTTCTTCTGTTGGTTTACTTTGTTTATAGTCTGTTCCTTCCCTTTGATCTCAATCCTGCAATGAGCTCTTCATGGGTAGAGCCCTGTGCCAACACAGTTTTTTATTGCAGGATTGGTGCTATTGGTGATTTTTGCACAGAGCATAGAAGAACAAAAACCACTTTTTAAAATTAGGAAAATGTGATTTGTAAAACCTCAACTTGTCAAGGGACTTGGGCATGTGTCGTACTTGAAACTACTTTTAACCTTTTTTTTTTAAAAGTGATTTATTTGCAAGCTGACTGTGTCCCTTTAATGTTCTGTTACTGTATTAAAAACATGAGTGCTAGTACTTAATATTAAAATTTTTCCACTTTACTGTGTTTGAGGAATAATGGAATCTCTTAAAAAAAATATTTTCTGCATTTTTTGAGTGTCAACACAGAGAGTGCTCTCCAAAATGCAGGAAGCTACTGTCCTTGCCCCCAGGAGTTTATTTTCTAAGTAGAAGATGGACAATACAGTTCAGACCTGGAATGCAGCAGAATATCAGACATGTTTTTCTCTAGTGACTGTGTAGTGTTTTCAATGTACAACACTTTGCTTTGTGTTAACATTGGTAAAGTTAATGGAAGAAATGTTTAAGAAAAACACGGTACAGTAAAAGCTTTGTTACCCGGCATGTTGAGGGAATGGGGGGTGCCGGTTAGTCAAAAATTACGGTTAACTAAGAGTTATACTTTCCAATGGAATAAGAATTTTCAAAGAATTAGAATACAATAAAACAAATAAACTATAAAATAGTACTCACCAATCCCGTAGTAGTACTGCATTGCAGAGTGGTTGGTTTCTTGAAGCACTTAAGTGTATACAGGTAAAGTTTTCTATTCAGTAGGTTATCTTATGACACCACATATCACTGTATGATACATACACCCAGATCACAAAAAATACACTTAACACTAAAACTATACTGAATCATCAAAGATTAAATTATGTTCAGAAGACACTTCAGGATCTTGCAGTGCCTCAGGGTCATCATCAAAATCAATTATTGTAGATGTAGAAGGTATAGGAGATTGGGCTGAATCTGTATGACCTTATGACACACCCTGGAAGCTGCTTTTTTTGAATAAATCCCTATCCGCTTGCTTACTTGTCTTCTGCCTCTTTTGCATAAAAGTAGAGTGCAGAATGTGCAATTGCATAACCTCCTGGGCAGTATACTAGTCCCGGTTACTAGATTGAAGATTTGAATTGGGAAATATCAGAAATGCCAGTTAATAGAGTTTTCTGATTGATAAAGTGCCAGATAACACAACTTTTACTGTATTTGATGAAGGGGTAGCTTGATACACTTAAAGGAGGAGGCAGTTGTATGAAATGTAACCCTTTTTATGATCTTTACAATATACCCAACAATTGAGAGATTGCAATCAAGGCTTTCTATTGTGCAGAGAACAGTGAGATTCTGTGAACAGCTGTCTACTATCATACCTAACTCACATGTTTACTATCGAAGAGGACTGGCCCTGAAAAGAATTATCCCACAGTGCATCTCAAGAGACTTCACAGATCTGATTGTTATTAATGAAGATCGCAAAATACCAAGTATCCTTCATATAAAAGAGGGAGTTTCTTCATAGAGTTATCTGTATTATATGATGAAGATATTAGTACGGTAATTCTGAACAAAGTTAAGAAGAAAGTAATTGGGCTATGTAAGTCTCCAAGATCTCTCCCAGATCCTTTATGCTTTTGTCTTCACTTCACTGTCAACTTCAAGTTGATGTAGTGCAATTTTTCACTGTCTTTAGAAGTTAAGAACCAGTATTTCTACTTTTCTACAGGCCAAATATGAAACTAAAGGCCATTTTTGGTCTGTCTCAAACTGTAACTTAAAACCGTATAAATACAAAGTTACAAGAACAGTAACATGCTACTCTGATATCTGCATGCCTCACAGCACAGGTGCCATAATATGGTTCCATATTGGTATTAGATGTGGCCACATCCTTATATGTATTAAGTATCGGGGTAGCCGTGTTAGTCTGTATCTACAAAAACAACAAGGAGTCTGGTGGCACCTTAAAGACTTAACAGATTTTATTTGTATGTATTGTTTTTATGTTTGATCATAATGGCATCAATTTAGCTCTTTAAATGGAGGGATATTCTTGGTGAATAGGTAAAGAAATGCTGAATGTATCCAATATACTGGCAATGTATGTATGGCTTGGATTTTTTATCAGTAAGTGAATCACTATTTTTCTGAGACCACTTAGTGCATGAATACACATTCTTATTGCACTAAATTTAAGCAGTTTAATCAGCTGTTGGATTTTGTTAACTTAATGAAAGTTTACATATATTATGTTTATAGTGATCTATAGCAAAATAGAAAATGAACAAACAAATAGAACATAATGTGTTCTGGTTAACTATTTGACAAAGTTTTAATGATACTTAGTATATTAATACATTTTCTATAGTGTCTTTGTGTAAGTATGGAGATTTTAGGAATATGAGACCTTGTTACAGCATTCCCAAGCTCCATTATTGCTGAGAAGAGGGTAGGTATAGCTGTCTTATATATGAAATATAGGTTGTGCAAATTAGAAGAGTTCTAATATAATGTTGACTGTTTCTGTGGAACTCAACACAGGTTTCTATATAAATAACTTTTGTTATATTCTGTTTAAATTGCATTCTGAACTTCATATCTATACCAGCTTTTCTTAACTCTCTGAAACAGATGGACTTGTTTTAAGTCATTTGCCTGATGGTCCAACTGCTCATTTTAGAATGAGCAGTGTTCGTCTGCGTAAAGAAATAAAGGTGAGGTTTATTATTCCCCTCAATAACAGCAAAAAACTAATAAATGCATGATCCAAATTGCTTAGTGGTATAAGTTTTTTCTTTCACATTTTCTTAACTTTTGTCTACAGAGGAAACTGTTCAGACTTGCATGATGTTCAGGTGGTTTCATAAAGATGGTGGTGATGTACCGTTTTTGAGGCAAGGAGGACCAGTAACACTATTTTCTAGTTTGACTTCTATTGCCTCTGCTATGTAAGACTTTTACCCAACAATTCCTGCAGTGGATTGATTGCTTTGTTTTTATCTCGGATACATTTTTGCACTCATTACAATAGCATTATATAAAATCAGCTGTGTACCAACTCCAAAAGTCTCAGTTCTCCACTTTGTGTATATACTCTTACTTTGTTTTTTATACAGTGCCATCACTAATGTATAGGAATTTTGATGGTGTACTGGAAATACCGAACTCTTGTTTAGCCCCAACTAGTCTAAAAGCACTGTGCTCTTTTTTTTAATGCACTTTAACAATGAAGGAACTGAAATGACCTTTAGTCAATCTGGCTTCATTAAAAGTTGGCCTGGATGGATGGATGAAAGGGTAGCTTTGGAAGCAATTAGACTTGAATGTCCACAGAGACTTTGAAGATTTTTATGATGGATGAACTGATTTATTTTTTTTTTTGGGGGGGGGGGGGGGGGGGTAGTGGAATACCCTTCCAATATATTAGTAAGGGGGAAATATAGAATGAATAACTATCATTCTCTTCACATTTATTCAAGAAATTTGGTTTTTTTGAACAATGAATTAGTAGAATTTTGAGGTCCTTAAATGTTGCCAACTGATCTGCACTATATATATGTTCTTTATGGCATTTAACATGGGGAGTTAATACATCTTTTGGCCTTAACCTTCTGCCCCCTCTCTTATATTAGTTCAAATTTCTGTCTTTGAATATGTATCTTTGAAAATGTTTTTTGTATTTATGTTATCCTCCCTATCTTGTTACTTTCATTCCAGCGAAAAGGAAAGGAGCCCACAGAACATCAACCTGAAGTAATCCTGAATAACTTTACAACACGACTGGGCCATTCCATTGGTCGCATGTTTGCCTCTCTCTTCCCACATGATCCTCAGTTCATTGGAAGACAAGTAGCTACGTTTCACAATCAGCGAGACTATATCTTTTTTAGATTTCACAGGTAATCTTTTCTCAAATTTTGCTAGTGGCTAAGAAAAACTGCATTCCTGTAGCGTCCCACCCTAATGTGTTCCCCCTTGGCTTTGAAGGTACATCTTCAAGAGTGAAAAGAAAGTGGGAATTCAAGAGCTTGGGCCACGATTTACCTTAAAGCTGAGGTCTCTTCAAAAAGGAACCTTTGATTCCAAATTTGGAGAGTATGAATGGATTCACAAGGTATGTCTTTCAGTAATGATATCAGGATGGGCACTTGAAATTTTGGCATTCTGAAACATAACCACAAACATCAGCCTGAAAGAAAAGTAGTAAATGACATTTAAAGAATGGACATGGCTAACTGAAACTTCATTTAGAGTTTTTAAAGAAATACAGCAGAACTTTTCTAACTTGCATATTGGAAAATAAGTGATCAATTAAAAAAAAAAGCAAGGATAACGAGTACTGATATACCTCAATCAGTTATTTGTAAAGTCTATTTGAACTTTAGCATAATTGGTAGTATACAAGTGTTCTGTGATAGAACTTGTAAAGTCTTACTGAGACGTTATTACTGTGGACTTGCTACTGGCTTGCTGGTAAAGTTGATTAGAGCTATTTCTGTTTGCAAATGAGTAGAATAATCATGTGCAAATAAGTGAGGCTTGATTGTGTGCATAAATATCTCAAGTCAAACTGACTTTTTAAATCATTTTAAATAAAATGGGAGTGATAGAATAAATAGGTAGTATTAAACCACTTCACGTGTCATTTTTTGCCATGGAGTTGTAGCACTTGGCTTCCAAGTTTAGAAACATTAGACAGCATGCAAAGCTACAAGAGGGAAAAGCTCTGGTACACTTTGATCACTGAGTATGTGGTAGATGTAGTCACTTCTTTAAACAGAAATGAAAGAACCATATTCACCTTTATTGTGTGTGTGTGTTAGCACATCTATGAGCCATCTATGTGATCTTGATAATGCCACACCTAAAAATGGAACACGTACTCTCTGATCTTCATCTCCCCCACTGCTAATCCTGGCAGGCTGAATCCAAGAACTAGTTAAAGTATATTGCAGCTGCAGTGCCACTTGGAAGATACATACCACCTTCCTCCCCCTACTATAGTTTTGTTTTAAAATACGTATTTTCCCATTTCTTTAGTGTCTGCTACTGTGACATTTAACAGCAAATTTTATAGTGAATATCTTTTCTTTAAATTTCAGCACCGTGAAATGGACACAAGTAGAAGAAAATTCCACTTATAATGATCATCTAGTTCTACCTGATTAATAGGAGTGCAGAACTTTCTTGAATTCTTCTGTAACTAAATTGAGTCTGGCTTTGGTCCTGTCATCTCAAATTCGTTGTTAAACAATGTTGCTCATCACTGAGCAATGTTATCTGCACAGGCAAGCGGACTACAGACATCTTCAAACTTTCTACAATAGATGTTTTGAAACACGATTGGTGTCATCTTCAACGTTCCCGCTAGGCCTCAATGCTGACTCCTAAAGCAGTGCTACTGCCTCTAAGGGTATGTCTATGAAGCAGCTGGGAAGCATGCTCCCAGTGCTGGTAGACAAACATGTACTAACTCTGCTTGAGCTGGCATGCTAAAAGCAGCAGTGTGGCTGTGGGGGCGGCATGTGCTAGCCACCTGAGTACAAACCTGCCTGATCCCCTGGGAACTTACTCAGATGGCTAGCCTGAGCTGGGGCTCATGCCACCCCCAGCTACACTTCTTCTGTTTTTAGCATTCTAGTATGAGTAGAGCTAAGGCATGTTTGTCAACCTGCATTGGGAAGCATGCTATAGAATGCTGAGTAGACCTATCCTTTGATTCAAAACTGGCAAAGTTTCCTAGAATGTGAGTAGCAGCTGCTAGTAGGTTGAACGGTAGAGACTGTATCATGACTACCCCAATGCCTTAGTAACAAAGCTGTTTGGGAGTAACATGGTTGTGCTCGAAGGTAAATAGACACAGACTCTACTGTCAGGTAAAATAGGTCAGACACAAACAATGTTGCCCTGTTTCTGTAAATTGTGCTGTATCATTGCTGTAACAGCTCTGCTTCTACAGTTCCAAGAACTGTATTTCATAACCAGATTAGCTGTACTTGAAGAAAGACCTTATTGTGAGAGGTGGAGTATGAAGGAAAAGATATCTGCCCAGAGACATGTATAGTCTCTTACTAAGACAGCTCAGCGTTAAAACACAGGGTTCCAAAAATGGAGCAAGTGTGTATATGTAGCTGTATCTTAACTTGATTAAATGCACACACTGTCTGAAAGGCAGCTTCTTCCATTTGAGTAATTTGCCTCTTGGTGCAAATACAGCCCTAATCTGGGTGCTAAACAGCTATCTAATAGCTGGCTAGTTGTTTAACAAATTGGTAATCAAAGTCCACTTTGTAGACGAACGCTTTAAATCAGCTAAATGGGTGTGAGGAATTGGGCTGTACAGTTTCCAAGAGGGACTTTTGTAACTAATCAGTCGGTCTTATTTTGCTTTTAAGAACAAGTAACATGAAAATTATGAAGATACTTTATGTATCTTGGGTAGAAAAGAGCAATGGTTCTTCTCTACTGTAAGTAATGAGCAAAACAAAAATCTTCACTGGCTTCAGCATCTGAGCACCAACTTTGTATGGGCATGGATGATGTACTTCTGAAGAAATTTAGTGGTTTGGCTTCAATTGGAATTGTTACAGGCTAGTGATGTGGAATACCCCCAATATTTGAAGTCTCAGATCTGAGTATACTTTAGTAAATATACACCTAAAATAACTTTGGAGAAGTATTAGAGTCACAGTATTGAAACAGTCCTACAGTAATTCCAAAAACAGATTAAGTCAAAACATTTTTATTTTTTGCTTGGTATGTAAAACTGATTCCCTCATGAAGTAGAAGTTATTGCAACTAGCACACAGTTCATTTGGAGAGGTAGATGGTAAGAGGTTTGACAACAGTAGCGATTTACACAGTTAACTTGGCACATTGTTAAGGCTAAGCTTTTGTACAGACTTCAAACCAAGGCACTCCTTGAGTCACATTCTCTCCACACAGAGCAGCTGTGAAAAGGTGTTAGAAGATCTGAAAGACACACACACAAAAAAAGTGGTTAGAAAAAAGTAATGAAAATCTGTATGTATGCTTGATGAAAGTACTCCCACAAATCTTTTGTTATAGATGACACCACAGACAAGTAGGTATAAATTAGTTTACCTTCACAGGTAGCTCATGGGACAAAGGGTTGTTTTCATTGCCATCACTCTCAGAAGTTTATATACTGTAAATTCTCCCAGGTAGGATGTTATACAGCAGGGACTAAAGGCAGAATCCAACTTGTACAAGTGAATAGGGGGCTCATTCTCCTGGGAGCTGAATCTATTAAACTCAGTGGTCTGAACTGGTTGACCAGAGAAAATAAATTATTCTACAGCAAAAATAGTTGCAAACTCTCTCTTCTAAACACCACCTCCACTTGGAGATACCCAGACTATGTATTGGGTGAGAGGTGGTAGCTACTGCCTCCAAGTGTTGCTAACTTTTCTGGCTCATCCAAAAAAAAAAAAAAAAAAAGTAGGGGTCTCCCCATAAAGTTTGCTGTTTGGGGAGGTTACAGGAAAAGAAACCTCTCTTTTACAGGTAGAATGCCTAAACTGTTGTCCTAAGGACTTCTGCTTGTGATGTCTGCAGAAACAGATGTTTCAGTCCCACCCCAAGTTGTGATGGTAGGGGCTGGGACTTGGAAATAAAATTTAAATTCTTATTACAAGGAAGGGGTAGGGGGGGGTTTTTGAGTGGAGTAGGAAAAGGAATTGATTACCACTGCATCTTAATTCTTGGGTGTAAGTCTCAGGAAAAGCTTAGTGTAGAACAGAATCTTACACTGCCAGAATCCATGCTCTACCTCAGTGGTTCTCAAACTTTTGTACTGGTGACCCCTTTCACATAACAAGCCTCTGAGTGCGACCACCCTTATAAATTAAAAACACTTTTTTATATGTTTAACACCATTATAAATGCTGGAGGCGAAGCAGGGTTTGGGGTGGAGGCTGACAGCTTGCGATCCCCCGTGTAATAACCTCATGACCCCCTGAGGCGTCACAACCCCCAGTTTGAAAACCCCTGCTCTACCTGCTCCATGGACAAAAGACTTTAGGACTGGCAAATAGGATATTGTTCACTAGCACTAAATTCTTTTCTTTGGTGAGGAAATGAGCAGTATATTTTAGTTGAAAAGTTTACTGAAAAGTCAGAACTTTTTAAAAATATACTCCATAATGAATGTTGTATACATTTTAAATGAATGACCTGATGACAGATTATTTTATCAGAGCAAACAGGAATCATAGAATATCAGGGTTGGAAGGGACCTCAGGAGGTCATCTAGTCCAACCCCCTGCTCAAAGCAGGACCAATCCCCAGACAGATTTTTTCCCCAAGATGGCCCCCTCAAGGATTGAACTCACAACCCTGGGTTTAGCAGGCCAATGCTCAAACCACTGAGCAACTTGTATCATTTTTTATAGTTTAAAAACTTACCACTGAAAGAGACCAAGATAGTTCACCAAATTACAAAAATGAACAGACTTTCTGGGGTCTGAATGGATTTGTACTTGAAGACACTCCTGTCAGTAGGGGATCATGTTGTGCATTCTGCAGACAGAACTGCTTCAAGTCTGCTGCGGCTTGAGAAACCTAGTCATAAAGTAAATTTTAAATTAGCATTCACAGCAAATACTTTATCTTGTAGTGTATGGAAGGTGCTGTTTTCAGTACAGCTAGATTTTATTACACACAAAACACTTGCATTTTAGTTTTTGTTCAGAAAAACTATCGCATTCAGTAATACTCTATTTTAAGGGAGTTGGTCTTGTCTTCAGATACTAGGTGCACAGTTCAGCACATTTTTGAAAATCAGCTCTTGGCTACTATACATACAGGTTCCTCAAGCTGAAGTAGCATTTAACACACTATGGGTAATTTTTACAAGACATGCAATCATACACCAGTGTCTGCCACCTAATGCAAGCCCCAAAACAGTTTTACTTTATACTTTTTCTAAGGGCTTGTCTTCACTACAGGGTTAGCTCAAGTTATAACAAGTGTTGACCCTAACCCAGCTCCTGCGCACAGACAAGTCTCTAGCTTCAGAAAAGTGGTGCTTTTAACTTGAGGTGGCTGATTTGGCAGTGTATAGGTTGAAGCTCAGGTGTTGCTAAAACTAGTAAGTGGGGACTCAACTACTCCATGCTGCTAATCCAATCCTATTGTGCTGCTCTAATGTTTTGCAGTGTGATAACTCCTCATTTGAATAAGTGTGAACTTGATAACTTAAGCTAACACTGAAGACAAGCCTTCTTAAGAATAACAAGAGATATGTTAGTATACCATTTTGTATAAATACATTGCTAAAGGAATCTATATATGCCCTCAAGAATGTGAAAAATCCACCCACTGTAAAAATTTTCAGTTCCAAACTAAGCAAAGTGATGATCCTAGAAGTGGTATTTATCTGTATTATAGTTGTAGACAGAGGACTCAATCAGAGTGAGGTGACAATGTGGAGGTCACTGTGCAAACTCTTCAGACACAGTCCCTCCCCAAAAGAGTTTAAGCATTTGAATTAAGTGGGAGTAGTGGCTGAAAACAAAGCCAAATTTATTCTGGCCAAACCTTCCAGTATCTGGGCATTGACATATTATTTTATCTGGACCCCAGGTGACCAGCTGTCCTGATTTTATAGGGACAGTCCCAATATTTGGGGCTTTATCTTATAAGGCACCTATTACCCCCTACCCCATCCCGATATTTCACACATGCTGTCTGGTCACCCTATCTGGACCAAAGCAAGCAGGGAAAAGCCTTCTGCCACTCAGGTGAAGAATTTTAAATAAGTGGTTTTCAACCAGGGGTATTGCAGAGATCTTCCAGGGGGTATATCAACTATTTGCCTAGTTTTACAACAGGGTACAGAAAAAGCACTAGTGAAATCAGTACACATTTCATACAATGACTTATATAAATGCTCTCTATGCTATACACAAATGTAAGTACAATATTTATAATTCTATGGTAAAAATGAGAAAGTATGCAAATTTTCAGTACTAGTGTGCTGTGACACCTTCGTATTTTTGTGTCTGATTTTGTAAGCAACTAGATTTTAAGTGAGGTGAAACAGGTTTGTAAGACAAATCAGACTGGTAGTCTGGAAAGGTTGAGAATCACTGTTTGAAATCATTCTTGATGCTGTGTCATGCTTAACTAACATGTCTGCAAGTCCACCACCAAATAAATTTAAAACAAAAAACAAAAAAAAAACCCTCTCTATCTTAGCCTGAAGGTTGCTTTACACATTTGTTAAGCTTTCCCCATGAAATAAGAATAGCCCTCATTTTTGAGAAAAAACAATTGTGGCTGCATGCCCTGACACCCCACCTCAGATAAACTAACTTTATTCTCCCATTCCTCTCTATCAGGAAAACATTCTCGGGATGAGACAACACATGAAAAGCCCATTTTTTTTTTTTTTTTTTTACAAAAGGTTGTAGGTACATGAAAACATAGAAGTAAAATGAAAACATAGCTGGCTATGTCTCCCCAATTACTTATTTTGAAAGGAGATCTGCAAACTGTAGCTTGCCAATTTAACACAAGGCCTATCCTAGCCTGAAAGTCCACAGATGATGCGCACTCAGCATATGCGAGGGCTCTAGGAACGTCTCCATTTTATATCTGAATAATCAAAACGGGTGAGAGGCCTGCAGCAGCCTAGACCGGGGCAGTCAATAGGCGGACCGTGGGCCAAACCCAGATCAGTGGGAACGGGCCCGGGCTTTTATTATTTTCTCTGCAGTTTGGCTCTTGACCGAAGCTAATTGACTATCCCAGGCCCAGGCTGAACGAGTCCTTTCCAGTGAGGCGGCAGGGGGGAGAGACTCCGCACCGCAGGACACCTTAAGTTACGGCGGGTCTCTGGGGGAAGGTGCCCAGCTGGTGCAATCCCGCCCGCTCAGACAGCAGCATTTCAGGCAGGCGGCAGCTCCGCCCTGCAGCACAGAGCACCCCGGGATTAGGAAGTGAGCGGCTGGGGCGTGCTCAGCCTACGGCCGCTGTGAACGCCCCGAGTTGCCCGGCACAGCAGCCCTGCGCGTGGGGCGAGTCTGGCCCCACGTACGAGAACAGCCTGTAGCGCCGACCCGCCCGCGGCCCGGGCCTGCGCTGCGGGGCCCCGGGCGGGTTCGGGGCAGGGCACGCGCAGACAGCTGGGCACAGGGGCCGGGGGGGGGGGGGGGGGCCCGCCCGCCCCCGACGGGGGCCGCCCGCCGCCCCGGGGGGGGGGGCCGGTGGGCGGGGCGGGCGGCAGCTCTGCCCCTCAGGCGCGGGGCCTGGGCGCGGCACCGGCGGCCCGGCCGGGCGCCCCGCGGCCTCTCCCACCTTCACGCGGCTCACGCTGGCCTCCAGGCGCAGCTGCTGCACCACCTTCTTCATGGCCGCCACGCTGGAGGAGCCCGACATGGCGCGCGGGTAGCGGCTGGGCTCGGGCTGCGGAGCCAGGCGCTGCTCGGAACTTTAGCACGAAGTTTCCGGCGCTTCCCAAACTGCCCCCGGCGCCTGCGCAACCGCCGCCCTGGCTCGAGGGCGGCGCGCCCGGCCCGGTCCAGCCCGAGGGGGCGCTGTGACCGCGCTCAGCGCCTCGCCGCAGCGGGGCTGCCCCAGCCCAGGCAGCCAGGGTTTGCTGCGGGGTCGGGGGCGGCGGGGCCTAAGGGAAATGACGCCACTGTCACGATACAGTCCCATAGGTGTCCCGATAGCGGCGTAGCTCCCTAGGTCCTTCTATCGTGGCCATGCCCCCGTCCCAGGCCCACCCCAGCGCCAGGTGTCCCGGGGTCGGGGTTCAGCGCCTCCGCTGGATTTGCTCCGGCCCCTGGAACAAAGGGTGAGCAGGCGTCAGTGACGGTAATCGTGGCTCCTTAGTGACCCACCCGGGGGTTCTGTGGTGCAGGGCCTCTGCTCGCCCGGCGGTGTTTGAAAAGGGACCGTTACCCAGGAAACCCTTCCCTCGGCCCGGGCAAGGCAATGCCGTTAGCGCAGGGTAAATACAGTAACTCAAACTGAACAAGAAATGTACGAGATAAGAATGAAACTTGCGGCTCTGTGGCACCTGCTCGCCAACGATCCCAAAGTGCTTCCTAGATCTACTAATGAAGGGAGCCTCCCACCCTGCTCCCCTTTGGAGTAACAGCCCATTTTACATATGGGGAAGGAGAAGCTGCAACTTGCCTAAGACGAGATCACACAAGCCTGTGGCAAAGTCGGCCAAAAACCGCAATCTCCTTCCCTCACTATATTTGAACCAGCAGAAGAACATGGTTCCTAGGAGTGCCCCTCTGGCACTAGTGACTTACTCCTGCTTGGTTCGAGTTCATGTACTGCTTAAACTGGCTTATCCTTTCACCAACACAGGTTGGCTTAATAAAAGATCTTACCTCACCCACCCTGCCTTTAGGATGGTGAACAGTTAGTTCTACAAGTATACATTAGTATACAGTTTTGTATTAGGGTTTTCACGGATTTTGAGTATTTGATTTATAATTCAATATTTCTGAGAAAAATAAGGTGAATAGTAAAACAAAGTTTCAATCCCTGGCGTATAATGTTCCCACTATATATTGTGGGTTTAGGACTTTGCATTTCTCTAGTGGCTTCCAAGTAATTTCTGGAGAAATTCCCCTAAAATGGAGACAAAATGGAAAAAGTTTTTTTTTACTTTGGATTTAGGGAGAAAATAATGTATCCAGGCCTAGAGAGTTTTATACTATAAAATAATGCTTGTGATGAGTCAGAATAAAATTAGCTCCTCACTCAGATAAATTGACCTAAACATTTCAAACTAATTTCAACAGATGTTTATAGGAAAAAATACTATTTTAAAGGACTCCCATTAACTAGATGCATTTTGAGTTTGTTGCAATTAATTTAGACAACAAAAGATGAATAGATATTGTAGATTTTCTTTTTGTGCTGAAAAACATCAGTTCTCATCTAAAACCTTTTGACACCTGGTTCTAAATCCCTTATTCTAGAAAAAGATGGTAACTACACAACTGTGCTATATTATTTGATAATAGATATGCTGTACAATTATTGGCCATTTTATAATCCCATTGATTTCAATAGAAGTTAGGAACCTAAATACCTTTGAGGTTCTTGGCCAAAGATCTTACAATCTGGATTTACTTTGACAAAGCAATGGGATAGACAGGGAGGGAGGAAAGAAGGAAGGAAGGAATATGTAGAACAAAGGCACTGGGGTGAGTGGTACAGTAAGCGTAGGCTTTTTGTTTGGTTGGTTTTATAGTGATAGAAAATTATATCCATGTAAAACACAAGAT
The DNA here is from genome assembly GCF_002925995.2 of Terrapene triunguis. NCBI lineage: Eukaryota > Metazoa > Chordata > Testudines > Emydidae > Terrapene > Terrapene triunguis. The sequence continues at coordinate 40,589,544 of NW_020664561.1, read as the reverse complement.
TGGAGAATTCGTGGTTTTTAGGACAAGGGCCGGAGGAGACAATTAAATCTGTTGTTTTAAAGGAACCATTAGATATGGTAATCTCAGTCATCAGTGAAAAATGTAAACAGTGTTTGCAGTCTAAATGGAATAAGAGGAAGAAGAATACTTTGCACTTTTCAAGTCTTTTTACTGAGGATCTTAAAGCACTTTATGAACAATCATTAATGAAGACTCAGCAGCCATGGGAGGCAGGTGAGAATTATTATTTTTGTTTTAGTGATAGGGATACTGAGGCACAGAGCTGTTAAGTGACTCTCCTAATGTCTCACAAGAGGGGTCTGATCAAAGTGACCTTGTTATTCTTACTCAGGTAAAACTACTGAAATCAGGATCAGAACTCAATGAAGGGCAGAACTGGAAATAAAAAACAGACATTCAATTCTCTCCTTTTAATGATAATTTGTCTGTCTCTGTTTGTTAATCATAAGTAGGGCTTCTGAATTTAGGTTTTAACCAATAAACACAAATAAAACACCCCGATGCAAAACAAATTAAATTGGTGTTTATCCAATAAACACCAGAAAAGGTTACTTGTGTCTGAGGGCTTGTCTACATGGAGCAGAATGCAGACTATGGGAGGTGTGATTTGTAATGCACACTAACATATTGCAGCATTAATTGGTCTCTGTAGACCCTGCTGATGCCCACTAGGGAACATTACAAAGAGATTACTCATTACAGCATATATGACTGTAATGAGGCATATATGACTGTAATGAGTAATATATATATAATATATACAAAGAGAAAGCCATGAAAAACCCTGATTTTTGGACATCTACATAAAATTCAAAAATTGATAAAAATAATCCTCCCCAAATTAAATTAATAAACTAAAAAAACCAGAAGCACTAATCATCGCCTGTCTATACTAGCACATTTGGTACTTGTCAGCAACGTGCCAAGTAGTGAATATTTATGGCAGGAAAGGACCTAAAGCAAGTGTTGTGTAAAAGGAAGTTGTACGTGCCTTTTTGATGTTGAACCTTGTACCCAGGCCAAGAAACAACCTTTATTCTGGTTTGACCAGGCATTTGCTTTTACCAGTCTAGATAAGATGTGTCCTGTTACCAATCAGATTTGTCAGCTTCCAACACTGATACAGGAAGTCTTTATGGGAAACAATGCATTGATGGTTCAATACCCTGCTAAAATGAGAGTTAAATAGCATGAAAAATCTGGGTATTGGAATCAGTGGAGAAATTATTACAGTTCGAAATGTGCATATCTGTAGGTAGGATTAATGATACAGGGACTTGCCCATTCCCACATCCTCTCTTGCTTTATGGATGAAGCCAAGTGTCCTTGGAATACTTTTCTGTTTTGACTCATGCATGCTGAAATGTCACTGGTTCTGAATGACTGCATGGCTTCAGACTCTGCCATTCTTGCCCATCTACCCAAAATAAATCCAGACACTGAAAGAAATACATCTTGTGTTTGTTAGATGCACTGTAGAAATATATAGATAACTATATACAGTAATTAAATACTTTTTGATGAAAGAAGAATGGAAAATGTTACTCAGAATACTAATGCAAACCTTAGTTGCCCAACTGCAATTATGCAATTCACTGGGTTACTTAGGTGATATTTAGTTGTATAGAAGGTGTGTTCACATCAAAGGGAGTATTAAGCCTACTAGTCAATACTTAGCTCTTTGCAGTTTATCTTCCGGTTTTTCTGGAAGCAAAGCCTTCAGCCTGAATCCAGAACTTACTTACAAGCTCTCTGCTGCTTTTTTCTCAAACTTTTGTATGAAGTGGAAACAGATTCAAACTGAATGGAATACCATTTTTGACTTACAGGATTTATCATAACCCATACTGTTAAGTAATGCTAAGATACAAAAGAAATTTAAAAATCCATCCGGAATTCAGTGACACCCAATACAGGCACCAGTGAATATGTCATTCAGTCAAAATAGACCGCCAACATCAGAGGTGAGAACTTTTGCTCTGAATATTTTAGAAAATCTGTATAACTGTTCTAAATTGTGAAAATTGCTGCCATGCAACATTTTCTGGCAGATGTGTGAAGAAAATATCCGCTTATTTTAAAGACGAGTACATGAAAAACCATTCAAAGTCTAGTTTATATTTAATACCCAAAAGTTTATAGGAATATTCACTAAAGCTTATTTGTGCTGGCTGTTTATATAGGCCACATATACACAAGGAAACTTTTCCAAAAATTTCCCACTATTGCTAACACTGGTTCAGCTGCATCAAAGATAGCAATATTGGGAGCTCAGCTATCAACAGGGCTCCCATGGTCATCACAGTTTTAAGCATAATGTCACCTAACCCTCCTCAGTTCAGGTCCAATCGTGGTTTCAACAGCCACTGGCCTGTGCACTTGAGTACTTGGACTATTGCTGTAATTGTTAGAAACCTGGAAATGTTTTGAAATTTTTCCCTGGTGTTGTCAGGACCTCAGTGTGTATTTGTCATTAATAAGACGAATGTATTTTAATGGTGGGCCCTACACTCCTTTCTGTTGCATGGCTCAGAGTGGAGGCAAGGAGTAAAGCTAGAGCATAAAGGGCCTGATTTTCCATTGCCTTACACTTTGTGTAGCCATTTACACCCATGCAAAGTAGCTGTAAAATGCCAGCATTCTGATCTGGAAAAGTGTATATAAATACACAAGATGCAAGGCAGTAGAGACAGTGATTAATTTGTGCCAGGGCTGAGCCTGGCACCTATAGGCTTGGCAGTTCATAGCCCTGGCACTTCTGGGCTTGCTGCATCAGTTATGCATGTAAATAAATTGCTTGATTCCCAGCACCTCTTTCATTACAAATTAAGCACTGGGCACTTTCCCTCAACACAAGCACATGGAAGCTTCTCCACACACAGTTTTATACTGAGGCCCTGATCCAAGTCCATTTAAGTTAATAGAAGCCTTTGCATTGACTTCAGTGGCCTTTGCAACAGGCTCTTAGAGCTCTGCAGATTTTGGGAGGTCACTTGTGTCCCTGAGAACTTCAAGTATTTCCAATCAGTTCTAATCATTGCTAGCAGAGTAACATCCAACAGCAGCACGGCTCCTCCTCTGCCCTGACTTCTAAAGATAAAATAGTTCCAACATTATTTCTGTGAAAAATTTCCACACTGAATATGCTGTCAATTGAAATGCATGCAGTCTAAATCCAGCCCTCATGATTATTTATGTGGCCCACATGAAATATTCAAATTGTGCTGAACCCAAGTTTTCTTTCTTCCTTTTTTAAAGTAATTTTCTAGAATTTATGATTGCAGAGAGAGCCTGCCAAACGTGAGCCAAGTGTAAATTGATATAATGTCTGCATGAGTCTGCAAACAATGACTCAGAGATGTTAACTCCTCTGCTGGTCTTGAGTCTGTATTAGTATTTTTATTAATATAGAAAACATTTATAATTTTATAAAATGAAAATGAGTGAGGTTTGTAAGGTGCAGAAAGGAGATATTGGACCCAACTCTATAGTTTTACCGAAGCATTCTAATTTGCAAAAGTGAATCTCCACAATCAGGGAAAAAATGTTTTACAAGATATCATTGATAATTATTCCATGGCTGACATTTGTCAGCACTTTAGCTCTTTTTCTTATTCGTGAGCCAAATCCTATCACTGGGAAATTTCTAAGTTAATACTGCCGTATTTGGTCCATTATTATTATTATTTTATTGTGAATCTCCTTTCTGCTAGCAGTCCAAAGCCTGTATAACTGACTACCTGATAATGATTTTAACCATGTTTATACAGTACTTTGAAAATCTACCTGACTCTGCAAGTCTAAATGTTATTATTTAAATAGCTGGTTCACTGATACCAAGTAAAAGCCTTGTGTGCATTAAAAAGTGTATATATTTAATCTAATTTGGATCAAATTGTTTGAAATCTGCCATGTCCATAAAAGCATTTTGAGGCATATTCATTTATCATCTTTATTATGATAGTGCCTAGGGACCAGTCATGCTGCTTCATTTTTCTAGACACTGTACACACATAGAATTAGAGACAAATCCTTCCCTAAAGAGTTTAGAGTCGAAATTAACAAGACAGTGACAGGATCGGGCAACAGTATATAACCTACACCAGAATGAACAATGCAGTGGTTTATGAATATTATGCCATCTGTTTTTTGTTTTGTTATATAAATCCTTTTGGTGGACACCCTGTGTCAATATTTGTATTACTTAAATGCTTACTGTATATCTATAACTGAGATAATCTTCTCTCACTGCATTTAGTTGGTAGAGCTTCATGTTTTTTATGTCCCAGAAGAAGTGTGGAACTTCACATTAAATACAGTTTCTGCAGATCTTACTAGCAAATTCATTTCAGCTGGATTTATAAGGTGAGTAATTGCTAAATAATGAGGAAAAATGCTGCTTTAGGCCCCAATCCTACATACACGCTTGCACATGCTTAACATTGTGCCTGTGAGTAATTTCTTTATACAGTGCTTCAACTAATCCATGCAGCTGGATAGCTCTATAGGGAACCATTGCAGCACAGCATCAGCTAGAACAGCCCTTGAGGCTCCTGTTCTGTGGTCGCTTCCAGAATCCAGGCGACACAAAGTTGGCACACAGCCATCTTTGCTTTTCTTGGGCTACACCAAACTTAGCTCCACCACACCCAAGAATCTGGACCACTAAAATTCATTTCCAAAAGGGGAATTAGCGAGAGAGAGTGAGTGCCTTCCTTTTAAAAAGACATGATGTTGGACAGATGGTTAGACAGCAACATGAATTCCACAAGGGTAATTCATACAATTGGAATGTTTGCCTGTCCATATTTATTGTCCTTTGTGTAACTTAGACTCCAATCCTGCAATGAGCTCTTCTTGGAACCCATTGAAATTGATGTGGCTTCATGTGTGCATAGGGGTCTACCTGGGCAGAGCTCATTGCAGAATCAGGGCCCAAATTTCTAAAATATTTTTACCAGACCTTGCAACAGAAAGCAAAGGATTAACCTTTAACATTTTTTATTTTCTGAATGTTTTTTCTTTTGTAACGTACAAGATATTAAGGATAAAATCCTGGCCCCTTTGCAGTCTTGGGAGTTTTGCCATTGATTTCACCACTAAAAGTCTAATGAGTTTAAGAAACAGAAGTGAATGTTATAGTTAATTTAACTTGAAAAAAGACACTGTCTGACATGCTTTAAAAGAATAGTATCAGAGGGGTAGCCGTGTTAGTCTGGATCTGTAAAAGCAGCAAAGAGTCCTGTGGCACCTTATAGACTAACAGACGTATTGGAGCATGAGCTTTCGTGGGTGAA
>NW_020664561.1:40529324-40584216 GCF_002925995.2 Terrapene triunguis | reverse complement strand
CCTTATAGACTAACAGACGTATTGGAGCATGAGCTTTCGTGGGTGAAAACTCACTTCGTCAGATGCCAGACGAAGTGGGTATTCACCTACGAAAGCTCATGCTCCAATACATCTGTTAGTCTATAAGGTGCCACAGGACTCTGCTGCTTTAAAAGAATGTTACCCCTGACTTCCTATTGAAGGCAGGTAATATTGGTGTGAATGACCAGCTGAAGCCCAATCCACTCCCACGTAAAGCAGGATTGAGCCCTAGTCTGTGATCACAGGTAAGGAAGGGGACTATAGTCTTTACTCACAAGAACAGCCATTAGGAACCCCATGGGTGCAGAGAAGTTACAGAAGATCAAAATGATCTAAAGGTAATAGGTACCACCAAGCAGTCTAATACATTGAAATGTTCACTTGCATTGTAAGCCCTCTGCATACCAAAAGGATAGCTAGTTGTCCTTGTCACATGAGCCCCAATAAGAACTCCTTACAAAGCATGGAGGGATGCCAAAGTAAATATGCTCTCACATTCTTTGTGGAGCTTTGAGAAGAAAACTAATCACTGATGGAGATCTTGCAATGTAGAAATCAAGTTTAAAATAGCAAAGCAACCCAGAGTGTGGGTATTGCACACAAATTGTGGGTATTAAATTATGAACCTGTTTAGCTTATGGTAAACATATCAAATGTTTATTATGGTATTGTTTTGATGTTGCAGTGAACATTGTATCTGTATTTGCATTATATGCTCGAGCTTATTTTCAGGAGTTGCTATATGGGCTGCAAAAATTTGCTGTTAGCTAAATCTTGACACTCAAAGGTTTAGACAAAGAATGAATATTTTCTTTTTGAGGTAAAAATTTTGAGGTAAAACATTAGATTTTTTTTTCTACATGATGGAAAGACAAAAATAGTAAATTTGTCTGTTTTCAGATAAACTCTTGTGCTCTAATTAAATAACATTGTTTTTTAAATTGAAATTTTCTAGCCTACCTGTCTAGCCTTAGAATATACAAGGAAATAAAAAGAAAAGTCAGTTCTGGCTCATGAGATGAGATCTGAAATATTTCATAATATCATCATGTCACAATACCATCCCAAAAGGTCCCATGCTGTGGGAAACCATCCCTGAAGGATGGACAACAAGTGAAGGCAAAGCATATGAGGAGGCAGCCAACCAAAGAGGGCCAAATTCCCAAGTAGAACCTTGCATTCTCATGTGGTTGGCTCTGTTCCATTTCTATTCTACTCTACCTTGGTATCCATGGGCTTTTCTACACTTAAAACGTTACAGCAGTACAGCTGTGCCACTGCAACTGCGCTGCTGTGGCACTTCTGTGTAGTCCCTACCTATGCCGATGGGAGGGATTCCCCTATCAGTCTAGGTAATCCACCTCCGCAGGAGGCAGTAGCTAAGTCAACAGAAGAATTCTTCAATCAATCTACAACTGTCCATAGGGGGACTTAGGTCGTCTTAACAATGCTGCTCAGGGGTGTCTTAGGTCGGCTTAACAACGCTGCTCAGGGGTGTTGATTTTTCACACCTGTGACCGAGGTAGTTAAACAACCTAATTTTCTAGTGTAGACCAGGCCTAAGTACCTTCCAGTAGCGCATTAAGCACCATAGAATCATAGAAATGTAGGACTGGAAGAAACCTTGATAGGTCACCTAGTCTAGTTCCCTACACCGAGGCAGGGCTAAGTATTATCTAGATCATGTCTGGCAGGTGTTTGTCTAACCAGTTCTTAAAAACCTCCAGTGATGGAGATTCCATAACTTTCCTAGGTAGTTTGTTCCAGTGCTTAACTACCCTTACAGTTCAGAAGTTTTTCCTAATGTCTAACCTAAATCTCCTTTGCTGCAGTTTAAGCCCATTACTTCTTGTCCTGTCCTCAGTGAAGAACATTTTATCACCTTCCTCTTTATAACAACCTTTTACATACTTAAAGACTGTTACCATGTCCTCTCTGAATCTTCTCTTCTCCAGATTAAATAAACCCAATTTTTTCAATCTTTTTCTGTAGGCCATGTTTTCTTAACCATTAATCATTTTTGTTGCTCTCCTCTGGGCTTTCTCCCAATTTGTCCACTAACATGATTAACATCTATCACATATTTTTGTTCTCTCATCCTTCTCTGGGGAAGAAGTATGTGCTGTGGAGTATTTTGTTTAATAACACACACGCATGTGCACACACATTCCTATATGTTTCTATTAGAGAAGGCAAGATGCACTTTGCATTTAGAGAGCATCTGTGATACTCCTTAGTTCCTAGGGGAATTGATTCCGCAGTTTTGGGCCTTCCACCAAGAAAGCTCTGTCTTTTGCACAGATACCCTCATTGTAGTTCCCAGTAATTTTGTCTTCTAGTGTCAGACAAGCAAAAGTGTTCCCCACACCTTTTTCAAATTGCAGGTCCTGCCCCTTTGCTTTTTGTATGGATAACTGAGATGTGAACAATTCTCAGGTGGTGTTGTAATTGCATTTGATTCACAGTATCATCATATTGTGATGCACCATCATGACTTTGAAACACTAAGCCTGTCTGATCTGGAAATGCAACATTTCAGGCACACTCTCACATTGCAAACTAAATAGCCATCATCATTTCTTACAACTGTAATAATGAATAATGGTGTTCTAGGGTGCCTCGTCATGTCACATTGAGAGCACTGCGGGAGGAGCTTGGAGACTTCCTGGGTGAAGATGCTGTTGCAGATAAGTTTATATTTCTGAAACATATAGGGAAAAAGCTAGCAGTGGTAAGTTATTTCTGCATTTTCTCTAGATTTCTTCTTTTGCATTTTTTTGAAACTGGATATTAGACAACATTTTATACTTTTTCTCCCATTAAACTTTTCTGAAGCAAAACAGAGAAGTTTTTACCCTGCTCTACTGAGATTGTCAGATATTTAATAAACTATTTTTTCTTTAATAGTTAGAAAATTAAAATATCCTAGCATAGATAACTGGACATTTTTAGCACCAAGCTGTAAATATTGTTTTAATCTTGTGAATTTTAAAGTAGTCGTATGCAGTTGGTATAATCTTCCTGTTTGTTTGGGGTCATGGTAACCTCTTGTATTTATATCTCTGTGATCAAATATTTGCTGAGTTTTTCAGTTCTGCTGTTTCGCAACAGTAACAATGTAAGCTATTCCAAGAGCTGCACCTTTCTTACAAAGTAAGGGGAATTTGAATTAGGAAAACATTTGAATTAGGAAAACGTTAACTTTTTTTTTTTTTTTAATAATTTGACTGTAGACAGTGAAATCAATGTTATTGCCTTTGAGTAACTGAGAACAGAATTTTGTCCTATATTTAGTTTAATTTAATTTATTTCATTGGTTAAAGACAGGGTTAAATAGAAGTTCAGATTTCTTATTCTCTATAAGACACACTGATTTCAAATATACTCTTAAATATGCATTGATCACCTGAGATTTTGTTTATTAAAAGGACTAAGTGAAAAAAATCTGAAAAGGATGTAGCCAAAGATATCAAGACAACTAATAAAAAATTCCTTAAGCACAGTAGAAGTCAGCAGGAGAGTCAGTGGATTCTTTTCCTACATTAAAATATTTGCTTTGTTTTAACAATTGAATTGAGAGAAGCATGTTACTTAAAACACACTTCCTGTTCAGACTGGGCCTAATCCAACTCCTAATGAAGTCAACAGGGAGTCTTTCCACTGACTTCAGCTGGGAATTGGCTCACGTCCTTTGAGCCCTTAGTGAAAGCGTAAGGGGGTGAAGATATTTATAAAAATACACACACACTCCTGTTCGGCTGATTATAGCACACATTTGGAGTCTGACAAAAGTACAAATGAATAGATGTCATGTCAGAAAACAGAGAATTGTCGTCTGTTCTTCCCACCCAAAGTGCTAGTGTAATAAATGTAATTTATCATATGTAACTTACAAAGAAAATAACATACAAATGGAATGGTATGCTGCATTCCTTTTGCAGAAGTATTTTGTTGATTTTACTTGCTTTTTTATGTTCCAAGGTGAAAGCAAAGCAAGAAACAGAACTGAAACTCAAGTTATTTGCTCCCCCACATGTATGTATCATATAATTTTCAAGTTATCATTTCAAGTGTGCACTTCATGTCAATTATTTCTTCCTTGTCTAATTAACATATGGTATGTTTTAGGCACTTCATCCCGAATTATATTTGCTCCCTGGAGTGGACCACTTAGAAATTGCTTATTCATTATCAACAACTCCAGATACACAGCACTTTAATGCAGAATCCCATAAGTCTCCCCATGGACCAAGTACTTTAAATCTTCCAAAGAAAGAGCATGAAAAAAGTCCAACATTTCTAGAAAGTCCACAGAAAAATACTCTCATGCAGAATCAGGAAGATTCTAGTTCTTTAGGATGGAGTGAGACAGAAAAAGAAATGATTTCAGTTTTGCACATAAAACCTGAACAAAGCCTGAACAACAGGACTTGGGAAAAACAGATTCCACGTAGAAGGAAAGGTAAGATTTAACTAGTACGGGGAAGGGAGAATGAGATGCTTTGGTACAGACCTAAACAGGAACTGAAAAAGAAAATGGCCAATTACACTATAAAAACCCAAACAAATCCAAACCTGTTGAAATAATGTTAGAAGACTGACTTAAATGATCAAATTCAGATCTGAAGACGAAGCCATTTCCTTCACCTAACTGTACTATACTAACGGTCAAATAATTTACTTTTGTACTTCGCATTTGGTGATTTTTGTTGTTGTTCAGATTGACTTGTAAAAGAAGGGAAATGGATTTCTGCTCTTTTTTGCCTGATTAGAATGCACAAAGTAGGCCTGAAAGGGTGATTTTTTGTTGTATTTCTTTAATGTTTTTTTTTTTCAGTTTAATTTTTACATTACAATACAGGTTTTTTTCTTCTCTGGGAGAGATTGTGGACAGCTGGAGAACTGGTGTGTTTATGACATCAGGGAGGTCATGCCATTAAAACTTGATTAATTGAGATTTAAAACTTTGTTGTTTGTTTTGGTGGTAACGCACACTTAAACCAAAATACTCTACAAAAGGAGGGAAGAAAAGATCTCTTTCAAATATTTAACACCCAGCCTTTTGAGTTAAGGGCTGAGAAACCTCACAAAATACATGAGACCTCCAACATGTTCTCCATCAAAGCTAGAGAAGATCAGACTTGATGTTTCTTTTGCTGTTTCAGGCCTTTATATTTTATAAGGAAGCTCAAAAAAAAGAGAAATGTCATGTTATCTGAAGTGGTTCACAACCATGAGTGCCAATTTCAGGTCAAACTGTCAGAAAACAGGGCAGACACCCCAAACTGGTGGTATATCTATAATTAGATTTCACCAAGCCAGTAACATATGTGCATGCCTGGATCACTATATTAGTCTTACCATGGAGTCACAAATAGTCCTCCTACCTTGCCACCCAGACAAACTGCACTTTATGATATTGGTCACTATACCAAATATCACATCACATTAGGGGTTACTCCCAACCCCAAAAGGCCAGTCACTTACCTAGGTCAAGTTGGTACTCCAGATCTCACCAAAGACAACGCTGAAGCCAATTTCTCTAGTAAACTAATTAAGGCCATGTCTACACTTACAAGCTCACAGCGGCACAGGTGTACCGATACAGCTGTGCTGCTGTAAGATCGTTGTGTAGCCACATTATGTCGATGAGAGAGAGCTCTCCCGTCAACTTAATAAAACCAACTCAACAAGCGACGGTTGCTATTTCAGTGAGCGAGCATCTCCCGCCAACATAGTGCTGTACACATGAGCACTTATGCTGGAAAAAACTTATGTCACTCAGAAGGGTGGTTTTTTCACACACCTGAGTGACAAAAGATTTGTCAACGTAAGTGCTAGTGTAGACGTGGCCTAAAGGTTTATTAGCCAATAAAAAGAAATAAGAGTTATTGAGAGGTTAAAACAGGTAAAATACATTAATAGGTGAGTCCAAGTTTGTAAGTCCAGAGTGATAGCAGAGATGTGGTAATCTGCAAGTGTTCTATAAGTCTCTCAGGGTTACCCACAGTAATTCTGGGGATCTCAGTCCACTTGTTCAGTATTTCACCCTGTTAGAATCCAAAACACTTCAGAGATACAGGTATGGTTGCCAACTTTCTAATTGCACAAAACTGAACATCTTTGCCCAACCTGCCCCGCCCCTTCTCTGAGGCCCTGCCCCCCACTCACTCCAACCCCCCCCCCCGTCCTTCTGTTGCTCACTGTCCTCCACCCTCACTCACTTTCACTGGGCTGGGGTGGGGATGCGGGGTGTGGACTCCAGGAGGGGGCTCAGGGCTGGGGTAGAGAGTTGGAGTGCAGGGTGCGAACTCTGGGAGGGTTTTTGGGTGTGGGAGGGGGTTCTGACCTGGGGTTGGGGTGCAGGGTCTGAGAGGGAGTTAGGGTGAGGGAGGGGATTCCAGCTGGGGGCGGGGGTTCAGGGTGCAGGCTCCAGCTGGGTGGCGCTTACCTCAGGCGGCTCCCGGTTGATGGCGTAGCAGGGCTTAAGGCATAGTCCCTGCCTGCCCTGGCTCCGTGCTGCTTCTGGAGGCAGCCACCATGTCCGGCCAGTTAGCAGCCAATGGGAGCTGCAGAGGTAGCCCTCGGGGTCGGGGTGGCATGCAGAGCTTCCCTGATCGCACCTGTGCCTAGGAGCTGCAGCGACATGCCGGTCACTTCCAGGAGCTGCGTGGAGCCAGGGCAGGAAAGGAGCCTGCCTTAGCCCCATTGCGCCGCCAACCATACTTTTAATGGCCTGGTCAGTAGTGCTGACCGCAGCCGCCAGGGTCGCTTTTCAACCAGGCATTACGGTCGAAAACCAGACGCTTGACAACCCTAGATACAGGATCGATCCCTGGATCCATTCTTATAGCACCTTTTCAGGAAAGGCAATCTGGCAGCCATAATCATTTGCAGCATGGGCTCTGCCTTTGTTGATTAAACACAAACAGAGTCTGTGAATATGCATTGTCAAACAAAATGACCCATGCTTTGAAGTTAGCAATCTTTTATATTTCCAAGTCTCCAATCTTGTGTGACGGATAAATGTAATGTAAACACATTGTGACAGCCAGAAACAATCCTTCATTAGTTTTCATCAAGTAAATTCCCATCTTAATACTAACATACACTTTTGATCTAGGAAAAAGCAACAGAGGGTCCTGTGGCACCTTTAAGACTAACAGAAGTATTGAGAGCATAAGCTTTCGTGGGTAAGAACCTCACTTCTTCAGATGCAAGTCTGAAGAAGTCTTGCATCTGAAGAAGTGAGGTTCTTACCCACGAAAGCTTATGCTCCCAATACTTCTGTTAGTCTTAAAGGTGCCACAGGACCCTCTGTTGCTTTTTACAGATTCTGACTAACACGGCTACCCCTCTGATACTTTTGATCTAGGGTTAATTAAGAACAGGGATATACATAATGTAATGCGATGGCATTCAACAGGTTACAAATAAGAGAAGACAATAACATTAATATTTTTTTTATATCCACACACAAGTTAACTGTCCTATTCCTCCTAGCCCATGTAACATTTATTTGATATTCACACACAAGTGAATTGGCCTATGGCTTTGATTTGAGCTGGTCTGTCAGCATCACAAGCACAATCCCATTTTCTTCTCTGAGGAGGCTCAAATTAGGGAAATGACAATTGGTTGGAAGCAGGAGAGGGATATTTTCCCTGGGATGTGCCAGGGTTGAATTGGCAGCCTGAGAAATCCAGCAGGTGTGTAATTTGTGCCACATATTTTCCATCCCCGGGTTCTCATTGAGAGCCTCTCTTGCATAGGCAGCATGGTTGGTAAAACAGATGTCACAAGATCTGAAACTGATGTAATATGCAAACTTGGCAAGGTATACAACCAATAAGTCCTATGATGTTTTATAGCCTTGGTCCTTGACCTGTTGTTTATCACCAAGATCTGCATGGTCTGAGATTCTGTAATGTGACCATGAACTCCACTGAGAGCACTGAGTTTAGGAAGCAGGGACATTTCTTTTGAGGGGCCTGTATAACCCTGAAATTCTCTCTTTCTGTCATTGGTGTCATCTAGGGGAAAGCTCAAAATCTGTTTGTTTCCTTTTAATTTTGTGTATGTGGTCTGGTTATACTTATTCCTTACTGCTTTGCTATGAGACATATTTGGGATGTGTTGCTCTTTTGTGAATATCACTTTTAGTTTGTTTTCATTTACTAAGGCTTTCAAAGGTCTTCAGCTATTGGACTCTGAAGAAAATAAAATGTATGATTATTAACATTTTAAAGGGCACATTTAAAATTATGTATTTCTTTTCCCATGTAAAACTGATCAATTGTAATGCAGACCAAATTGGATCCAATGAATCTCTACGCATACCAAGTAGTTTAAATCCCACAAAGTGGGAGTCTGCAAAAAATCCTACATCTTTGGAAAGTGCTCAGAAAAATCATCTAAGCCAGGATCAGAAAGAATCTAATACATGTAGGTGGAGTCAAAAAGACAAAGGGACTATTTCAGGTCATCATGTAAAACAGAGCACTGAACAAGCCAAGAACAATGAGACTCAGGAAAATCACATTCCCCCTGGAAGAAAAGGTATGATTAATCCAGTCATCTTCTCTTTAAGGCTGCTTTTTAGAAAGGGGGCATATAAAGCTAAACAAGAATAAAAAAATCTCTAATTTCACTATAAAAACTGTTCAGACAATGTTATAAGAATGATTTGGAATCACAAAAGCAAAGGAATCCAATTCTTTTCTTCACCTCACCCTGTTGTGCCAAAGACACAGTAAAATGCTCTAACTGCATCCACTGTTTTGAAACCCTTGCAATATATAGGCCCAGTTATGTAACTTAATGGAATTTCAGCATAAACTCTAAATTTTATTGTGGAGAAATAGTAGTTAAAAAATTTGAAGCCCGTGTTCTGTTATAAAAAACACTTTGACTTCCGCTTTCCTATTTTCCTCAAAATCTACCTGAAATTTTGCAGCCATTGTTTTATGCTGGGGTAGAATTTTTCTGGAAAGTTTGAAGCAAAATGGAAAAGGCCTTTGGGAAATAAGGTTGAAAAAATGAAGTGAGCTTATTTCTTGAACATTTTCTTGAATTTGTTTAGTTCATCATAACTCCAAAATGGTTTGGTTTAGAAACTCTGAATTTGCTTTAATCTGTTAGTGTTTGAGATGAAGACATTGGGAGGCAAGTTTCCATGTTTTTCAGATTTTCTAGGTTAATTTCAAGACTAGTTTTTTTTTGACTGAACCAAAATGTTTACAATCTTAATTTAAGTTTAAGAAAGTTTTCTTTCCCATCTGGAATTTATCATTTAACCAGATATACTAGAACCTTCAGATGGTAAATGTAAACTTTTATTACAATCCATAACTAAAATCCTGATTTCGTTGAAGTCAACAGCAAATCTCCTATTGTCTTCAGTGAGGCCAGGATTTCATCCATAATTTTCACACCATATGCCTCCTACTGTAATGGTCTATCCTTATTAATCTATGGCATGAAATATGGGTTTATGTCAATACACAAGGTCCAATTGTCCCATTTTTCATTCACACATATGTATTTCCTGTTCTCCATTTGACTGATATGATTTCCTCAACATTTTCAATATAAATTCCTAAAATTAGGCTCTTAAATCCATTGCACCTGCAACACCCAAAGAGTTCAGTGTAGATATTCAGTATCCCTGAAAATCAAAATATTTTATTCAGATGCCTTATAGATTTAGGAGCCTAATTTTAGACAGCTGACTTTCAAAATTTTGACTTACAAATATAATTTTGTGGGTACACTAATATCTTAATTTCCACAGTGAATAGATGTTTCCTCATGTACCTTGTCAAATACATAGTGAGATTTTAGTTATTGTCTGCCAGTGTCATTCACAGAAAAGGTCTAAAGATCTAAAAGATATGGGTGTTAATGGGTTCTGGATCAGGCCCAAATTACACAGTCTAAACGCCAGTTGACCTCAATAGAAGTTTTGCCTAATAATTGAAAGATGGGACCCAAAATTTTTAACCTGTGATATCAAGGCTCATTATATAATAAATAAATAAAGTGGTTGAGCAATTAATCTATAGACAGCTGCTTTATTGAGCTATTTTACACTTTAAAATGAAAGCCTTTTAAGATTCTCCCAGAAAAAACTTTCAGAAATCTGCAACTACGATTTATCCTGGCTGAGCCTTCCTTCATCCCTGTCTGCTGATACAGGGAAATACTTCAACATGCTCAGTGGATTTTTGCATGAAAAGACTTTATTTCCATATGATAATCAGGAGCAATAAATTATTAAAATCCTTTATCAAGAATCTGAACTAGAATACGATAATGGGGAAAGTAATTTCATTCACTTCAATTTTCATTGTTAACCATATCTACTGCAATTTACATTTAGCCATGCTTGTAGTACTCAGAAAAGGAAAATATTTCTACTGTCCTCCCACAAAGTAGAATTTTAATTTGCTTTTACAATATTAAAGAGTTTGACTCCTAAAACTGAGAATTGAACATTTTTCCTGAATAGACTATAATGGAAATAGTACAAAGGTGTGGGCGGGATTAGAGCAAAAATAAAGCTAACAGTTATATGCCAGAATTGAAAATGTTTTTTTGAAAGAGATCTGTCAGCTACACATTTTCATCTAACACTGGATGGTTGCTGAGTACTGGAAGCCAATATTTATAGTAGTCTCTTCAGAATGGTCTCCTACCTTACTTTACTACCTGATTAAAAGGAAATAATTGATTAAATGGGTATAGTTGGATTGTAAGTGACAACTGATGTAACGTTAGTAGTTTGCCTATGACCATCTTCTTGTCTTTCATTTCTGAAGAAGATATAATAAAGAAAGTACTAATTAATTCTTTGTTCAGCATCCATTCTGATGGAATTACAGTTTTAAATCACATCATTAATACAATATTCAAAATCTGATTAAAAAGTTTTACAGTCAAATATAAAAACCTTACATTGTCCTACCTTAGCATTATCTGATAAAACTTCTACTGAGAAACTACTAGATGCAATAATATTCCAAGTTTTCAAGTGCACTGGTACCATTAAATGTTAATTTAGGCAACCCCCTGGATGTCCAGCAATTTGGATTAGCACCCAGTGGTTTGGATACTTATCAAAGTTTTAGCCAAACTTCTGTTTTACAATGGGAAAAAATGATGGTTCAGAGAATCCCTCTTCTAATGTTGCACATTTTCACGTTTTCAAAAACTCTAAGATTAATTATACAAAGATATAAGATTGTATTTTATTTGAAAGGAGTGCATCCTCTGAATCAATATTTTCATTTTGAACATTGGATCTTAGTGTAATTGCCACTCATTTTAATAACATTGAGAATATACAGATTTGATTTAGACAAAATCAGAATCTGCCTTTGAAGTCAGACACTGGAAGTATAAATTACTGGATTATCTTTTTTCAAATGAAAAATCAGGAAATGTTCAAAATAATATTGTATGCAGTGTAGTTGACAGTTTCATTTTATTTTCCCTAAAGCAAAACAGTGAGCTTTCTAGTTTTTCTTAATGATGCTAACAAGATCTGTTTTTAACTTGGTTCTTTTGGTGGGCCATTGGTAAAGTCCAAAGGGACCCTTGAATATTGTATATGTTGCCTAAATATTCTGTACTTTGCTGTAGAAGAAATCCCTATGGTGGTGGCTGAAAATGTGGAAAATAGAGGCAATCTAAAAGCTATCAGGATGGGAAGAAACACTGCAGGCGATTCCGGTATTCCAGAATCATTGGAAGATGGAGACAAGGAATATTTGCACAATAAGAAAAGGTAATTATAGTGAGTAGTTCTACTGACAAAATATTTCATTAATGGAAACTTCTTTAAATACTTCTATTAACTGAAACTGAGGAGAAAAATATACACGAATTAAATTTAAGACAAATTTATGTTTTTTAAATTAATTTTTACTTGGTACTTTGATTTTATCTTCAGCCCTCAGCAGTCTGGAATTAGAGAATCTGTGACTGATATTGGTATCAAACAGGATGATAAGGTATGTTTTCAAAGATAAAATATTAGTGGTAGTATAAAGAAATAGATCCATTCCTCCCAGCAGGAAAATTCCTAATTTTCAGTACAGCTGGCTCAGGTTACGAAGATGCACTATTCAAATGTAGGTTTCAGTATAATTGAAAAAAGTTGATTCTGCTCTGAAACAAGTTTGCAAATGAAAAATAGCAATCAATGAACCCCTCAAAAGCAGGCATTACAGTGACTAGCAGCTTGTTTCATTTAATAGAGACTACGTTTACTAGTTATTATCATATTTTTTAAATCTTAACTGAGTTTGATCCTGCTCATTACCAACCATAAATATAGATTTATTGACATTTATTGACATTGGCTGCTTTTTAGTAATTAGTATCCATTTTCTACTGGCAATATCTTGAAGTCCTCATTCAAGTACAAATGCCATTGAAGTATAATATAAAAAACCACGTATGTTGAGACTTCTGAAAACAACAGGTATAGTATAAAGCCAAAATTAGAGCATCTTTAAAACTGTGCAGAAAACACATCTGAGGTCCTGAGTACCACTTAAACTCGGAAATTAGAGCTCATGTGGGCCCTCTGCAGTGGTGTGACTTTTGATTGTTAGTTGAATTACTTTTGTATAATCTTATGAAAGGAATTGGACAACACAAAGGCTGCTCTTATGACTTCTGCTATACTTAGAGTAGAGCTGGCTGGAAAAAATTGAAAATTTCAATATTTGACACACATTTTTACAATTTTTCCCACTTTTTTTTTAATTTATTTTCACACAGCTCTACTTTACAGCAGTTTAAAGTTCTGGGTTTTTTTTTAAAGGAAATGATTGTTAGTTGTCAGAAGGAACCTTACACCAGCTGGATTGTCTATGAAGAGGTACTTTTAGTACAAGTTATTTTTATACTATCATAAATTATAGACAGTGTGTGTGAATACACATATTTACATTCTTTTTTAAATTTTATTAATGATAAAAGATAACCACACATAAATATATTTATCACTCGATGAGAAGAAAGCTACATAATAAAAAAGATTACCACAAATCTTTGAATTCAATACATTTCTCAGGGATAGTGAAAGATTCATTACAGTATCAAAGGATAACTCTTAGAAATGTATAAGAGAAATGGAAATCTCATAAAAGTTATGTGAAATGTTAATATTCAGCTTACTCTGAAATGTGATTCTATAAAATTGGCATTGTGGAGCTTCTTGTTGTATCTCAATGATTTCTATATAAAATATTCTCAGTTTACAAGTAAAAAGATGTTTTTCTATCAGCCCTAAAATTCAACCTGGATTTGAGAAAGAAGCTAGGTTATTTTCTTCTCATGCATCATCACCAGAAATTAAAGTTCTTTAGGCTAAATTCTGCCATCAGATTTACCTCCGCAACCCTACTGCTTTCTTTTGGTTTGCAGAGGTCTGACTGACTGGAGCTTAGTAAACATTTATTTTGATGACACACAAAAAGAAAGCTTAGTCAAAGTCAGACCTCCCATTCACCCATGCATTCTTATTGGGCAGCATAGATTAAGGAGATGGCTGAGTTTGGCCCCTCGTGCATATTACATTAATTAGAAATGTTTCTCCAAATACAGTACAAGTATTCAAGGGTGAATATTATGCATTTATATACTTTTCATTTGCCTCTAGACAGATAAGAATAACATAAATCGTCTTGAGTATTCAAGTCAATACATTTCTCCTCCTCCTCCACCGTCTCTTTCTATAAACAGATCTCAAGTTCCCATATTTCAGACAGAGAGTAAGTATATGCTTCCAAGAAATTACAAGGAATTGAACCTTTATTCAAGATGTGAATGTTTTTTTAAAAAGGTGAATTTATAATTTATGGAGCACTCCTGGAGTCGGCACTATGTACCAGATCACACCTGACAGCTGAGATAGGCAGGGGAATGCTAGTCCATGAATCTCCCTGGTGTTCAGGTGTGAGCTAGGAGCTGAACTGCTCAGCACCATCAGAATGTAGATGGCTTTGCACGTGCCCCAAGACACTTAGGGGATTCTAAGAGTGGAAACTTAGGCATCTACAGGATTAGGTGGCAGCTGGGCAGTGGTTCTGCGAATGCCCCTGGCATCTAAATGTTGGACTTAGGTGCCTAAAAAGGCAGTTTGGTGCCTAAGTCCCCTTTCTGAATCTAGCCCCTAGTCACTAACTAACCATTTTGTTGCAGTATATTTAGCAAAATGCTTTCAGCAGGAAATAGCCCTCGTGAGTTTTTGGGTATCTGGCAACAGTTTTCTACACATGTAGTGTGTTTCCTGTGCCTTCCCTTTTAAATATAGTTTTAGTGATGTATATGCATTTAATATGGATATTAGTTCTAATTCATTTGTGCATTTATAAAGGACTGGGTGCATTCTGCATTTATATAACCTTTTTCTGAAGCATCAAGTAGTGGCCAGTGTTAGAGATAATATACTGGACTGTGGGAATCCCTACTCTGTGTTCCTGCAAGGGACGCAAACTGAAAAAGTTGGGCATGCTTTATGGTACATGCACTTCACTGAGACATAACTATGGCTGGCCTTTTCCACTTTTAGCACCCAGAACTTTACTAAGTGTAGGTTGTAATTTCTTTAGAAAGCAAGATGGTTGAACAACTGAAACAAATGAAGGCAGAAAGAAGGCACATGGAAAGAACTAGAGAGGAACTGGTTAAAAAAGCCAAAGGTTTGCTTGAACAAAATAAGCTGAGGAGATATCATGGTATGTTCTTCAATTGTATCATAACTGTGTGAAAGTAAATGTGAAACTTTTTATCTGCCTGTGTCTATGTAGTGTTATAGTATATGCTTAATTACAGAGATAGCAGCTGGATAAACAATACCTCTCAAAAGGCTCATTTGTATGACTAAGTATGGTAGAGAGGTTGAGGACTAAAATGTCTGCTCCCATTGATGCTCAGTAGTACTCCCATAAATATCTATGTCCCTGGATAGTATGAACCATAGCACTGTTATGTTACTTGTAGAAGTACAGTATTCAGAAGGCATCCATAAACCACATCATGGTACCAAGCTCACAATGAGTTAAACATTCCAAAGTGCTGTTTTTAGGAATGATATATGAGGGCATGACAGAAAACTTGTCTACTACGACACATACAATTATTAGCGGCACCCAGATACACCTCTATTTTATTCCATGAAATAACTAGTGACAAAACTTATTTTTCTATAATAACAGATAAAACCTATAGAAACAAAATGTGTACAGAACACAAACTTCTCTGAAAACCAGAAAGCAGGGCCCATGCTTTCTTTTGTGCTTGTACACATAAAACATCTTAATTCTTTTCCCTTTCAATTGTTTAAATAATAAATTAATTCTCAAGACAAAAATATGGTAAGTACCTTAGGGGAAAACAAGCAATATAGCAGGGGTAGGCAACCTATGGCACGCGTGCCAAAGACAGCACGCGAGCTGATTTTCAGTGGCACTCACACTGCCCAGGTCCTGGCCACCGGTCCGGGGGGCTCTGCATTTTAATTTAATTTTAAATGAAGCTTCCTAAACATTTTAAAAACCTTATTTACTTTACATACAACAATAGTTTAGTTATATATTATAAACTTATAGAAAGAGACCTTCTAAAAATGTTAAAATGTATTACTAGCACGCGAAACCTTAATTTAGAGTGAATAAATGAAGACTCGGCACACCACTTCTGAAAGTTTGCCGACCCCTGCAATATAGTAATGCTCCATTTCAGAGGTGTCAGGCAGAATGAAAAGAGTTCTGGACAAATCTGTGGATTCTGTGAGACCCACACAGGGAACCTTAATGAGTCACATGCATCTCTACAGCCATATGTTGAGTGTCACTGCCCAGAATGGTTAAATAGCACAGATACCTGACTGATCTATGGAGCAACGACAATATACAGTAATTATTGATATACTGCAACCTACATTATACAAAAGTCTCAGTGGACAACTGAAAACTTCAACTCCTGTTGGGCTGGTTTCCCCCAGTCATAGAGCCAACGGTCCTCTGCAGGCGTGGTTGGTTTTTCATACTAGGGACTTCACGTTTCCAGTAGAGTCCTGCCATTCCAGTTGTCAACAGCCCCAAGAGTTTTCACCAAGTGCCTTGTGGTAGGCATTTTTAAGATTACAGAATATTCATGTTTACCTTACCTCAAAGACTGGCTCATTTAAGGAACCTCTCCTCAGCAGGTCTCAGACAACATCCATTACATCCTTGCACTCTTTGCCACATCAGGGCTCAGGGTAAGCAAGAAGAAATCACCTGACCTTTCCAAAAGACGGAATTTGTAGGAGCACAACAGCATACTTACTGTCCATTAACTGTGAAGTTGTGGCAGAGCTTATGAGTCAGTTACAGAGCAATCCTCAGACAACAGTACAGGAATGTCTAAGAATGCTAGATTACATGCACTGTGCATGTTTGTCACTCCTCATGCCTTGTTGTATTCAAGGCTAGTTGAAGTCCAGCTACCTATCAAGCAAACGCCACATAGCTATGGCAGTGCAGATACCTCAGGAAGTCCTATTATCACGAGATTGGTGGAAGGATCCTATTCAAGTGTGCAGAAGTGCTCAATTTTCTTCTCCTCTATCCACAGTAATGCTAGTAATGGATGCTTCCAACCTCAGATGGGGAGTGCACTTGAATCAACATCAGACTCAGGGACTATGGCCAAGAGACAAGTCTTGTCTTTCCATAAATATCTTAGAACTGAGAGAAATTTGTTTAGCGTATATGACATTCCATCCTCTAATCCATGGTAAAACAATACAGGCATGACAAACATCTTGGCGATGTTTTACGTAAACAGACAAGGAGGAACAGATCATTTCCACTATGCCAGGGAGCTGTTCGCATATGGAACTGGTGCATCTGACATCAGATTGCCCTGACAGCCATTCACCTTCCAGGATTAATATCCTAGCAGGTCACGTGAGCAGACACTCGTCCTTTAACGATGAATAGTCCATAAAGGATTCAGTCAATCACAGATCTTTCACAAATGGGATCACCCAGCCATAGACTTGTTTGCCATGGAGTCAAACAAGAAATGCCATACCTTTTATTTCAGAAGGGAGTCTGAGTGCAGGATCTCTATCGGACACTTTTCCTCAGCTCATCTCCTGGGCTGACTTACATCTATCCACTGATTCCTCTAATTCTGAGGACAGTGTGGAAACTCAGACGAGATGGTGCCACGTAGCTATTGCTAGCAACTTCTTGGTGCAGGTAGTTATAGTTCTCAGACCCGTAAAGATTCTTAGTATAACCTCCAATAACATTACCCCTGGATCTGGACATAATCTCCCAAACAATGGGAAGACACTCCATCCAGATCCACTTTCTCTGTACCTTACAGCCTAGATGCTGGCTGCCTGACTAATATAGAGAAATCATGTTCCAAAGCTGTCCAGAACATCTTGATTCACAGCAGGAAGGACTTGACAAAGCTCACTTATGCCAAATGGAAAAGATTCACTCTTTGGGCAGAACAACATCAACTCTCCCACTCATTCCCGTGATTTAAAATTATCTATGCTGATTAAAGAGATTTGAATTCACTATTAAAAGAGTACGCCTAGCAGCTATCTCCACTTACCGGTCTCCAATTCACACCCACAATATATTCTCACATCCTACAGTGTCTACATGCCTCACAGAATTAATATATATATTCCCTCCTGTATAGGAGCTACCTCCCTCCTAAGATTGCGCTGTGGCTTTAGCTTGGTTGATGGGGGCTTCCATTTGAACCATTAGCATCATGTTCTTTATACTACCTTTCTGTGAAAACCGCTTTCTTAGTGCCAATTATCCCAACATGTAGAGTAGGAGACCTACAAGCAGTCATGGCAGGGCCATCATACAGTAGTTTTGATAAGGTTAAGGTCTCCTTTAAACCCCAGCCAAAATTTGTTCCTAACATAGTTTCAGATTTTCACTTAAACTGGACTACTGTATTCACATACCTGTTTTCTCCCTGAAACCCCTTTCTAATGATAATAAGAAGAGGCTTTATTTCCTGGACGTATCAAAACTTTTCTTTTTAGTTAAAGAGAACTAAAGGGGGCATGCACAGGCCAACAAACACTCGGGCAAAAGAGTCCAATGCTGAACGCATAAAGCACATGCAACTCATGGACTGCTAGATTCACAAAGGACTGTAAGTGTGGAAATGGTCAGCATCAAACACACGCCCCCCAACTTTTAGGTGCCTAGAAAATCACTGGGATTCACAAAGCCTGAGTGAGTCACCTATGCTCCCTATACAATGAATGGGGCTAGATAGGCACCTTAGAATGGGATTCACAAAAGCCAACATGCTAGGTGGCTCCCCGCCTAAGCTAGCCAATGAGAGCTGCCAAGATGAGGGGTATGTCCTAAGCCCCACTTCTCTCAGGGAGTTTCACATCTAAGTCCAGACTTCAGGGAAGCACTTCCATCTGTTTGGGATTCTTGAGTTCAAACCCCCTCTTGGCATTAGATTACCTGGCTTATGGGAGACACCCACCTCAAGTCCCTCTTCACCTGCAATGAAAGAAGGGATTTGAATAGGGAATCTACTACTTGTTGGAGGAGGTGGCCTAAACATTGGGCTAGAGACTATACTGATGTGGGGGGTTTCCTCAGCCTCTCCTGTTGAAACATTCCACTGTGAAAAATAATGAAAGCGTCATTGGACCAACGAGAAAGAAAGTATGAGGCTGATGCTTGTGGCCGGTGCATTTATCAAGGAGATGGGGAAACCCAAAATCCAGTTCCCCTGCTCCAATGAAATGGAGGGAGCCCTCCCACTCCCACCCAACACACATGTCCACCTAGGGCACTCACCTGAGAAGTAGTAGACGTGTTCAAATCCCTTCTTTTCCTCAGGTAGAAGGGATACTTGGGGGATCTCCCACAACCCCAGTGAATACCCTATTGTGCAAAAAGCTATGTGGAAGGGAGTTCCTCGTTCCCCAGCCAGTTTGTGTGAACTGGCCTGTGGGGGCCCAATCTGATGGATGTCCTCTGAGCCCACTTACTGGACTGGCCCTGCAGGTGAGTTAGGCAGAGGACCTCCTAGCTTCCCCTCATTCATGCATCACACTGGAGCTTAGACATGTGGACGCCTAGAATGAAGCTGTAGCACATAGGCTGCTAGGGACCTTTTACTGCAGAAATGTAGGTGCCAAATGCGTTTAGGTGACTTCAGGATTTGACATCAGTAGAGCAGAGGTTTTGTGCACCCCAGTGGGGCCTGATTCTAGGATGTAGGCACTTAACCTGGCACTTAGGTACCTAAGTCCTTTTGTGACTCTAGCCCCCAGAGTGGACTACATGTAGACAACACATCTAAAAGACCCTCAGTTACTGTAAGGTAAATAATGTTTGCAGAAAGTTTTCTATTAATCTTAGGCATTCTGCCAGGGACAGCTTTAGCATGAGTTTATGGGGGTCATTTGCCCCCCCAAAAATCATAACATTGGGTGCCAAACCTGAGTGGAAATACAACCCTGTGTACTAGGTGACAATGCCCAGCACTGGGAGCCAGCCCCAGCCCTGCAGGACAGGAGCTGCTGCTGCAAGGATAGTGTAGGGGTGGGCTTGTTCTCCAGACAATTCCATCCTCCCCCCTGCCCTCCCCTTTGCACCTGGCTGGAATTAGGGTTGCAGTACTGGGG
Source organism: Terrapene triunguis (assembly GCF_002925995.2). Lineage (NCBI taxonomy): Eukaryota > Metazoa > Chordata > Testudines > Emydidae > Terrapene > Terrapene triunguis. The sequence goes on along the minus strand of NW_020664561.1, from coordinate 40,564,496 downwards.
CAGAGAGTGCTCCTGCTGATGGTCAGTGACCCCCCTTGACGACACCATATTGCACCCACTGAGTCAGGAGGCTGCATCCACCCCTGAATTCTGCTCAAGAACTCTGGACCTGTGGCGTTCCCCAGCTCTGCATAACACATGCTCCTAGTTCTCTTTAGCGCTGGACCTGCAGAACTAATAAACTTTGCAAACCTAGCTCTTTTGTACAGCTTAGTCGTGCAGCGCGGCAAAGCTCCACAGGACTGAAACTCTGGTCCTACAGCGTTCCTGCTGGAGCTTCAGTCAAACCTTAGAGGACAGATCTAGCCTTTAATTTTAGTTGGCTGGGGTCCAGCTAATCCTGTGTGACTGTATAGTTAATGTAATGTTTAGTTTAGCTAAACATTCATTGATTTTAAAAAACAATGCTACATTTTTCATACATGAATAAACCACTGAAGTTGAAGCACACTACACAAGAACTGTGTGCTGTTCATTATTATTATTCCTAATGTACTGTATATTAACCTGATCAAGAACAAACAGAGATGTTGTTGTCCTGTGTAGCTCGTGATGCATGGAAAAAGAAATATTTTGAAACTAAGAAAGCTACAGCTTCATTGGAGGACATTTTAAATAAACTGCGACAAGATGTAGAGCTTTACTATCAAAAGTTACTGTTGCAGCTGGAAGCCAGAGATATCAGGAAACGACCAAACAATTTAACACACATTGCAAACGCCAAGGTAATATCATTTGTTCATATTTGTCAATTCCATTCTCTCTTTCCATGAAATTTGGCTTCTGTATAGAGTATAAATTGTAAGAACAAATTTACCACCATAATCCAGAGATTCCAAACTTTAGTAATTGTTTCCATAGATTCATAGATTCTAGGACTGGAAGGGACCTCGAGAGGTCATCGAGTCCAGTCCCCTGCCCGCATGGCAGGACCAAATACTGTCTAGACCAGCCCTGATAGACATTTATCTAACCTACTCTTAAATATCTCCAGAGATGGAGATTCCACAACCTCCCTAGGCAATTTATTCCAGTGTTTAACCACCCTGACAGTTAGGAACTTTTTCCTAATGTCCAACCTAAACCTCCCTTGCTGCAGTTTAAGCCCATTGCTTCTTGTTCTATCCTTAGAGGCTAAGGTGAACAAGTTTTCTCCCTCCTCCTTATGACACCCTTTTAGATACCTGAAAACTGCTATCATGTCCCCTCTCAGTCTTCTCTTTTCCAAACTAAACAAACCCAATTCTTTCAGCCTTCCTTCATAGGTCATGTTCTCAAGACCTTTAATCATTCTTGTTGCTCTTCTCTGGACCCTCTCCAATTTCTCCACATCTTTCTTGAAATGCGGTGCCCAGAACTGGACACAATACTCCAGCTGAGGCCTAACTAGAGCAGAGTAGAGCGGAAGAATGACTTCTTGTGTCTTGCTCACAACACACCTGTTAATACATCCCAGAATCATGTTTGCTTTTTTTGCAACAGCATCACACTGTTGACTCATATTTAGCTTGTGGTCCACTATAACCCCTAGATCCCTTTCTGCCGTACTCCTTCCTAGACATTCTCTTCCCATTCTGTATGTGTGCAACTGATTTTTTTCTTCCTAAGTGGAGCACTTTGCATTTGTCTTTGTTAAACTTCATCCTGTTTAACTCAGACCATTTCTCCAATTTGTCCAGATGATTTTGAATTATGACCCTGTCCTCCAAAGCAGTTGCAATCCCTCCCAGTTTGGTATCATCCGCAAACTTAATAAGCATACTTTCTATGCCAATATCTAAGTCGTTAATGACTTTATCTGTAAAACAGTCATATGTCCTTCAGAGGTGAGCATAGCCCATCTAGTTTAATCAGAGTACACCATTGACCAGGTTTGTTTTAGGGATTTTATATCTAAAAAAGCTTAATTCGTTTAGAAAACCATTTACCAAGAATAGGAGCATTAGTCCATTTTTCATTTGCATAGTATAAGACAATCTGTTTGCATAGGCCAAGTGTGGACCATCCCTGGTGATCTTACAGATTACTCTTTGTTTGCCCAGAGTGTTTCATGGAAATAGCACACCCAAGTATTCCATGAATGCTGGATGAATGCATGAGTGTACATGTAAGAACACAAAGTTTACTTCTTTTCCACATGGTAACAACTTGTTTAGTTTTGTATAAACTAGTATTTTTTTAATATAACAGAGATTTTTCATGAATGAATTATATGTATCACGCGTTGTATGCTGGTGTAAAGATGTTCCAAATGCTTGTGTGCAACAGCACAGCCATAGCTCTGTGTGTACACTGGGCACAAATATCCTTTAAGTTCATGCAGAAAGATTACAAACTTCCTACTGTGTTGAAGAAGTAGGGAACTAGTAATCTCGGTCTCAATGCCTTTGGTGCACTTGCACTTTGAAAATAGTGTGTTGCTCTGAGACCTACATTAGCAGAAGGAATTGGTGAGAGTTAAGGGAAGAGTAACTAAACTGGTCAGATAGACTGAGGAAAAACTTCCTGACAGTGAAATCTCCTAAATTGTGGAATAATTTGTCAAGGGAAGTAGCGAAAGCCCCTCTGATAGTTAATTTGAAACTAGACTAGCCAAAATAACAGAAAATCTACTGTGGCAAAGTATTTGTGGATGTTTTTGTGTTCACATCTGAAAGCTATAAGAGATAAATACTTGTAAAGCACAATACGTGTAATTATTATTAAGCATGGCTCTCTGTCTGGGTAGCACTGCCAGTATTACAGAAGCATGTGCTCTATCAGTTACTTCTATTACAGTAACTCCTCACTTTGTCGTCCCTGTTAACGTTGTTTCATTGTTACGTTGCTGATCAATTAGGGAACATGCTCATTTAAAGTTGTGCAATGCTCCACTCTTACATTGTTTGGCTGCCTGCTTTTTCCACAGCTGGCAGCCTCCCTACGCTCCTCCCCCCCCCACAGCGCCTCCCGCCCGCTGGCAGACCCCGCGGATCAGCGCCTTCCCCCCCTGCCCGTGGCAATCAGCTGGCTTGTGGCGTTTCACGGGCAGGAGGGAGGGGGGAGGAGCGAGGACTCGGCGCGCAGGCTCCCCCTCCCTCCGCTGCCTCTCCAACGCTGCAAGTGGCATGTAATGTAGATATAGCCGCTGGGATATATAGAGGTTTTCAAAGGCCTAGAGCATCAAAAAAAGACTAACACACACGTCCCCTTCAGCTACATTGACTTCTAGGAAGCCATGCTGATTTACAGCAGCTAAGGATCTGGACCATACTTTTGAAAACACTAATCTCACTGTCATTATAACTAAGCCATTTAATTTTTGAAAAATGATACTGCCATTATAGAGGTGGTGTTCTGTTTAATCCACACTGTTCTTGAATATAGCAGATCGCCATCAATGTCCTGATTGAGACAAAGCAAAGGCATTACATGGGTGAGATTGAGACATTCATATTTTTTTTAATCATATACAGGGTCCAGTCGTGAAGACCAGTAGCAAAATAATGTGCTACTATCCATCTCCCAGAGTAACAGGGCTTGGGAAAATTGTGGGTGTCCCCTCCTCATAGGCCAGCAGGGCTTGACTGTTGGAGGGAGCTGCCCTCCTTTTGAGAGAAGACTGCTACAATACAGGACATTTGAGGGGGGGAGGGGAGTCAAAAACTGAAGGAGGCTTGGAAGAAGAGTTTAGAGGATTGCTGTCCTGGTGCGGGGGAGGGAGAGAGATTATAGTCAATAACTGCAGTGGTAGAAAAATATATATAGTATAGCTGAGCTGCATAAAAGCTTTTTGTTTATTCCCCATAGAACACCACAATCATCCAGATTACAACAGTGCAGCACGAAATTGATCAACTAAAGAGAAAGCTGGATAATACAAAAATGAAACTCATAATAGAAATTAAGGTAATCTGCATTTATTCTAACCAACCTGTACATTAAACAAATAGAGATTTTCTTCGCTATAAAATCTAGAGCCATAAAATATTTGACATTTTTAAAAGTTAGTTAGTATTTGAAGAGATATTATGTTAAAGCAGGGGTCGGCAACCTTTCAGAAGTGGTGTGCCGAGTCTTCATTTATTCACTCTAATTTAAGGTTTTGTGTGCCAGTAATACATTTTAACGTTTTTAGACGGTCTCTCTCTATAAGTCTATAAACTATTGTTGTATGTAAAGTAAACACGTTTTTTAAAATGTTTAAGAAGCTTCATTTAAAATTAAATTAAAATGCAGATCTTATCAGTTTAGTGCAGTGGTTCTTAACCTGGGGTGCACGCACCCCCTGGGCAGGGCCGGTGCAAGGATATTTTGCGCCCTATGCAAAACTTCTACCTCCCCCCCCTCCCCCCTGCACATCTGTTCATTGAGGGGCAAATCCAAACGAGCCTTTATAGACCCCAGGGGCCAGCCTGCTCAGGGGCCAGCCATGCCCAGGGGCTGCTCCCCAGACCAGGTTCCCCCCTCCCCACCCCCTGAACTCCCCTGGAGGGTGCACAGCGCCCCCGCGAGCCCTCCCCACACCACCCCGGTGGCCCCCGCCCCGAGTCCACTCACTGACTTTGCCGGGCTTGGGCCGCTGCAGCAGCTCGGCAGGGAGAAGCCGCCTTCTGGAGGCAACAGAGAGCCAGAGTGTCCCACTTGCAGCGGCGAGCCCCAGCCATGGAGGAGCCGGCGCGGTGCAGGGGGGCAGCAGCCCTGCAAAGGCGACGGCGCTAGCGGGAAACTAGCTCCTGCAGATTGCAGCGGATGCATGTGGGCTCCAGCCCCCATGCGCCCCCCGGCTCCCACCTCGCCTAGGGTTACCATATTTCAACAATCAAAAGAGAGGACCGGGGGGGGGGAGAGAGCCCCGCCCGCATCCACTCCCTCCCACTTCCCACCCCCTGACTGCCCCCCTCAGAACCCCCAACCCCCCCTGCTCCTTGTCCCCTGACTGCCCCCTCCTGGGACCCCCCCACCCTAACTGCCCCCCTAGGACCCTACCCCCTACCTGTCCCCTGACTGCCCTGACCCTTATCCACACCCCCACCCCCAGACAGACTCCTGGGACTCCCACGCCCCACCCAACCACTCCCTGCCCTCTGACAGGACCCCCAGAACTCCCGACCCTCCCCCTGCTCCCTGACTGCCTCCCAGGACTCCCCTTACCATGCCCATGCAGGTCAGACGCTGGCTCCATGTGGAGGCAAAACACGCTGCTGGGCTGCCGCGCGCACAGCCTCTCCCCCGCAGAGTGCAGAGGCAGCGGGAGGGGGGAGCTCCGGGAGGGGCAGCGGCGGCGGCTCACACTTCCAGGAGCCGCAGAACCCGAGTGCGGTGAGGGAGGAGACGGGGGGGGCCCGCCTGCCGCTGGTCTGGGGTCATGGCCGGCCGGCCCCGCGTGCCGTAGGTTGCCGACCCCTGTGTTAAAGCTTTCTTTGTGTTAGCTGTAGCTTTCACTTAAGCAAAATGACCAATGTGCCTACTCCACATCATGTAGTAATAAGCAGCATTCCTAGTGTTTACATTTTCCATGAACTGCATAAACTAAAGCCTTGTCTACACTGCAGTTTTGTTAGTAAAACTCTCCTGGTGTGCCAACCAAACTACCTCAACAAGAGGCATAGAGCTTTTTGTGGCAAAGTTAAAACAACAAAGCATCAGTGCTGTTCGTTATGTTGCCATAACTGGCCTCTCCCAGTATCCCACAACACCCACCGTGACCGCTCTGCTCACTCCAGCTGCCCAGACATGCAGCCACTCCCCTTTCAAAGCTCTGGGAAGTTCTGACAGCTGAGCATGCCGCTCCGGCAGCAAAGAGCAAATCATTACCATGGACTCCAGCTCTCTCCGGCACTAGGGTTACCAACTTCCTAATCCCCGAAAACCAAGCACCCCTGCCCCGCCCCATCCCCTACTTGTCCCCCCACCCCTGCCCCGTCACTCACTACCCATCTCCTGGGACTCACCTGCCGCCTCCAGAGCGGGGAGGACCTGACATGGAGCCTGCCTGCCTGCCCAATTGGGGCACAGCAGGAGGCTGTGGTCCCTGGACCGAGGGGCTAGGGAGGGGAAATCGGGCCACAGCGGGGAGGGCATCGATCCCTGGGGCCAGGGTGGCAAAATCCGGGCACAGCAAAGTGAAGGGGTCCGGGGGGGTACCCAGAGCAAGGGGCCAGGGAGGGGAAATCGGGGCACAATGGGGGTGGGGTGGGGAAGTCAGGGCACAGGGGAGCACGGATGTTGGCCCCTGGAGCAAGGGGCTGGGGTGGGGAAATAAGGGCTCAATGGGGCAGAGGGTCTCCGGAGTGAGGGGCTGGGGAGGGGAAATTGCGGTGGTGGGGGGAATTGGGGCACAGTGGGGCTGCGGGATCCATCCCTGGAGCGAGGGGCCAGAGAGGGGCATTCTGGGCTGGATGAGAGGGAAGGGGGGAGTCAGTCCCTGGAACGAGGGGCCAGGTGGGAAATTGGGGCACAGTAGGGTTGGGGAGTCCTGGAGTGAGGGGCGGGAGAGTCCAGCCCTGGAGCGAGGGGCCAGGGTGGGGAAATTGGGGCACACCAGGGCAGGAGATGGGGGGTTAGTTCCTGGAGAGAAGGGTGGGGAAATCAGGACACAGTGGGGCGGAGGGGCAGACAGGTTACATATCTCCCCCCCTCAGCTCCCTCCGACGGCCTCTACTTTGAAGCCCAGTCCAGTAGCCACCCCGTTCTGTGTCAGACGGGGTGGGGGGGGCAGGAAGAGCAGCAGCTGCTAAGCCGAGCTGTTCCCCCATGCTCCAGCAGCAGCTGCTGCTCTTCCCACCACCCCAGTGGCAGAGGCCAGTTACTGTAGGTAACTGGACTTCTAGTGTCCAGATGCTGCCAGCCCAGTTTCCCTTTTCGACTGGATCTTCCGGTTGAAAACCAGACCTTTGTCAAGCCTATCTGGCACTAGGAACACAGCAGCAGGCAGGCTGCTACTGCAGGGGACTGTTCTGCTGTGCAGCGCCAGGGCTGGAGGCAGGGGCTGATTGGGGGGGGGGGGAGGGATTCCCCTCCCCCAGCCTCTGGAGTGGTTGCCTCCAGCTGCTGTCTGAACTTAGAGACAGTATGCCAACACTCACTCTCCCTCAACACAAACTCTGTCTCTCTCACATACACACTCACCCACCACCCACTGTGTCTCCCACACACACACTCTACACTCTCCCCCCAATCTAGTAGCATGCCCATGGAACGATGGGATTGAGAAACATTCATCATATGATGTACTTGCCCCATGAGGCACTGTAAACCCTTCTCACAGGACCCTGCGGCCCCTTGGATAGTGGGATCGCTACCACACAGCACTGCTCTGTGTGTTGATGCAAGAAATGCTAGTGCGGATGCACTCGGCCAACACAAAGTGCATAGTGTATGGATATGCAAAAGCAGTTTAATTAAAGCGATGGTGTACATTGACATAACTTTTGTCAACAAAACGCTGTAGTGCAGACAGCCTAAGTAAGCCTCATAATCATGTCTTCGTTGCAATTCCCATTTTACATGAGGTAACTGGAGATCCACAAGTTAAGTGACCTGTCCACCATCACACAGCAAGCCTCTCACAGAGCTGAGAAGCATAGAGTAGAACTTGGTGATGTTCAGCAGTACAATGATGGCTTTAAGCTCCAATGAGATGGGAGAAGATAGTAGAATGAATGCAGACATTCTCTGTCACCCCATCCCATGACCCAAATGAGAGCACTATTCATGGGTTTTTAACATGGATTAGGTTCTGCAGACCCTGCCTTTGCCCATAAAGCTGAAAAAAAAATCACTGAATAAAATGATACTGGTCCAATTTTCTTATCCCTTCCTTTTCTGAGAATGTGAGGATAGCACAGAAGCCCAGCTGCAATAAAGGCTTGGAGGGGAGGAAGAAAGGAAGCCGTGGAATGTGCAGATGGCACATCTCCCATGTTCAGAGGGGTTTATGTACCTAACCCCCTTTTCATTCCATAATGGCAACCACCACAGCCTCCAGCCTGCCCTACCGGAGCAATTGTACACACTCTCCCTGTAGAAGAAAGCGGACATAGTAGACAATATAGGCCAGGGATCGGTAACATTTGGCCCACGGCCCGCCAGGGTAAGCTCCCGGCGGGCCGAGCCGTTTGTTTACTTGCCGAGTCTGCAGGTTCGGCCGATCGCGGCTCCCACTTGCTGTGGTTCGCCGCTCCAAGCCAATGGGGGCCGCGGGAAGCCGTGGCCAGCACATCCCTCGTCCCACACCGCTTCCCGCAGCCCCCATTGGCCTGGAGTGGCGAACCACGGCCAGTGGCAGCCGTGATCAGCCGGACCTGCGGACGTGGCAAGTAAACAAACCGGCCTGGCCCACCAGGGGGCTTACCCTGGCGGGCCGCGTGCCAAACGTTGCCGATCCCTGATATAGGCCATAGTTTGGAGAGTCTGAGATTGACATAGCCTTGTAGAGCCTTTCAGAAATGTCTGATGAAAAGATGAGTAGCGTGATATGGAAGGCAATTAATTAAAAAGACTACACCAGTCCAAGAGTTGTAGAGAACCAGCAGACTTAGATGAGCACAATAGAAAATCTATAAATAAAATAACACTGATGTCCATTGCTCTCCAATGAAAGAAAGAAGATGCAGAGGTAGAATAAGCATCCCATAAACTATTTACAAATCTAAATCAATGACATTGAGGGTTTTTTGGAAGGGCAAAGTAAAAAAGGGACATGAGAAAGTTATTACTGCCTCACACTGTATGAAGACAACAAATGAAGTGGAACAAAAGTTGAGTATTAGGGAAAACAAGCTCAATCACAGCTCTGGAACAGTAATTCATTATCCAGCCTTGTTTGCAAGACACCAACTTCAGAAAGTGGAAGAAAACATCTAATTATAGCTGTTGGAGATAGAATCACATCTATGAGAGACTGACAGGAGTAAATTCACAATTTTAAACATCTGCAGGGTAACAAGGTATTGGCATCCTCAAAGGGTACTAAGGGAGCAGGCAATAACGGAGATGCGATAAGGGGGATAAAACACAGGGGGGGGGGGGCGGGGAGCAGCCAACAACATCCACAAAGAAATGGAAAAAATTAGGATGGAAATCAGCTGGTCTAACCTGAAGATAAAGGACAGAATGAAAACCCAGGAACATTTAATTGTCTGACAAGGTCATTTTATTCACAGACCAGGTCTGGTCTAGACAACTGCAGTACAATATACATTTTTTCACATAAGCTTGGAGCCAGATTTTAATTTTAGCTATAGAGAAGTGAATTCAGAGTATGACACTGAAATCGATGTGGATTATACTGTTGCAACTAAAATAAGAATTTTTCCCTTTGCCTCATCATCTGCAGTGTGGGCGACAATTCTGTCCATTGCTAGCAAAAGTCAAAAGACTAGAAAATGTATTTCTAGAAGAAAAATAGTGTCAATTATAACAAAACAATCCTGAGATTCATAGTCAATTTTTAGTCATTCCTTATCCAGGCAAACTCCTACTGATGTCAATAGGAATTTGCTGAGTAAGGATTTCAGGATTTGACTTTTAAAGATGACACAACAAAGGAAACATGCAGAAAGGCAGGGCGAGAACTGGTTAGAATCAAAGGCACATTCTATATCCATCTAACCAACGTAAAAGTTAAATCTTTACTATATCTTCAACTTCAAAATCTTCCTTAAATAATCTCTAGTTCTTTTGCAGATGAGAAAGCAGGCAGCCTCTGATTTACGAGCATTGAGAGCAGAGCTGGCACAGAAGAAAATTCAGTCATCTTTAATACTTCAGTCTGAAACACCAGTATTTTAGAAGGATCGCATTACTTGAGATTGTGTAATATATTTGTATAGAAGCTCAGCATGTCAGTATTGTTTTTATGTTCCTATGCTTTTATTGTAAAGAGACTTTTCAATATGTAAGATAGGATAATTGTATATGTTAAAATAGAGGTATATCATGTATTTAAAATGCCTTAAAATAGCTCAAGCTAATAATTGTAACTCAGTTGTAATTCACTTATACTCATAAAACATGCAGTTTAATCTATTAGCGTGTTTATTTTTTACTATAAGCTAATCAAATGTAAAGAAACAGCATTAAAAAATTTTCAAATAGTGAATTAGCATAACACGTCAATTTTATATAATGACGATCAATACGGAATTGTAATTTGTAGTATACCCATAATTGTGGATAAAAGTGTATTTTTGAGGTACATATAGCTCAATCAGTTTAACCCACAAAATACTGAGGTTTCAGATATCTACCTCATTGTGCTTTGAAATTCAAGCATTGTAAACATACCTATCTCTAAATTATCATATCAGTTTTGTTGTTTCTTTTCCTTCTCTTAAGTGTAGCTGCATTGACAATCAAATGCCCTTGTCCTAGCCCTGAGGTTGTAAATAAGATCATCGTCAGTCTTACATGAAAGAAAATGTAGAGCACACCGTATTTATTAACCAAGTTCAGAGGGGAGGCAACAGGCATGTTCCGGTGCGGAGTATCAGATCTCTGGAAGGGAAATAGTACCCCCTCCATGTTAACTTTTTCCATTCTCTCCTGCTTGCTCCCTTAGTTCCAAAGGGTATTATATCTAGCAAAGCAGTAAGCTGCAAGAGGTTAATGTGAAGCTGCCACAAAACTGACAAGGCTATACTAATTATTGCAAGTGACAGAAACAGACAGGATGTCAGTAATAGGATGTGAAAGTTCTTGCAACACTTTCAAAAGGAGGAACTCTAAATCTTGTGAGCTATACTACCTCTTGGTCTCCAATGTAATCCTTCTTGAAATCCTTCCATAAAGCCTTCCCAGCAAATGAACCAGTCAACCACCCCCTGTTCCACTTCAAGATTGGAACTTAAATCCTATGAATCTGAACTGTATTGTCTAGAACCAATTTAGATTTCAAACTCTAGAAGGAAGGGACTGTCTCTTTTCTGTTTATACAGCATGGAAAACACTAACAGTACTTAATAAATAAGAGCAGAGGACTGGGCTTCTGGGTTCTATTCTCTGCAGTGATACAGAAAACTTGAAATTGTAAATAGCTCAATTAACGTAGTTGATGAATCAGATTCAAGTGTTTACTTTTAAAGTTTTAACAAAAGTTAAATGAAATACACAGCAGCAGATGAAAAGAGATACCACAGATAAAGGTGATATAGTGCCTTTTGTTTTACAAGTGTAAGGAATCCAGATCCAGTCTGTGACCCCCTGATGTCTAGAGGTTTAGTTATGGCTCTGCAGCAGCATCCCTTTTCCTCAGCAGCACTTCATGTTGGGAGGGGAGTTACGAATTGACCAGTCAACCACACACCCCTCATTTGGAACCAGAAGTATGCAATCAGGCAGCAGCAAAGACCAAAAAAAAAAAAAGGCAATACAATATAGTACTGTGTTAAATGGAAACTACTAAAAAAATAAAAATAAAGGGGAAGTTTAAAAAAAAGATTTGATAAGGTTTCATTTGAATTAAGATGGTTAAAAGCAGCATTTTTCTTCTGCATAATAAAGTTTCAAAGCTGTATTAAGTCAATGTTAAGTTGTAAAATTTTGAAAGAACCATAACGTTTTGTTCAGTTATGAACATTTCAGAGTTACAAACAACCTCCATTCCCAAGGTGTTCATAACTCTGAGGTTCTACTGTAACTTCAGTTGCAAGTTATAGCATAGTCAGGGCCTAACTTGACAATGTTAGGTATTTAAACCAAAATCCTGATTAAGGAGGGGGGGGGGATGTCAGACTTCTATTAATTATTTCACTGTGTCCACAGACTCTATAAGACAATATCAACATTTAAAAAACACTTAATTTGATATACTAAGTGCATACATGAGTAGTTCCACTAACTTTAATGGGAATACTCACAGCGTATAAAATTAAACTGAAGCGTAAGTGTCCACAGGATATGGGCCTATCTTTGTAACAAATACACAGTAGGACTAGAAAACAGTTCTTTCTTCTTTCATTGCAGTATGTTCAAAGACAAAGCATACACTCAGGAGATTTGGATTACACCTCACTTTTAAAATGTTATATACAAAAAAAGACTCTCTCCAAAACAGTTTAGTAGATAATTTATTTACGAAATAATCCTTGAAACATTACTAAAAAACAAATATTGTATTTTGCTTCTAGGAAGATGAAAGTGCCATGAATTGTTCTTTTGCCTCAGCCTTAATATTTCCTTTCTATTTTAACAAAACTTTACTGAAATACGCACACACATACATCAATCTCTATAAATGTTTGCAAATATTTTAATATTTCATTCAAAATTCCCCTGGCACAATAAATCATCATCAGAAAATATTATGACTAACCTGAGATTTTCTCATTCTGAATATTTTCACATTTTATAAGCAACTAGAAATGAACATAGGGTCCTTTTATTCAGCCCGAGTTTTGTGTAAAGAAATTTGAAAAACACCACTCTAGATCAAGGAATCTATCCTCTTAGTTGTCAGGAATCACAGAATTTCAAGATGAAAAATTATCTATTAGATTATCCAATCCATCTCTCTACTGATACAGGATTCTTCTCTCGGCAAGATCTACATGAAATTGATCTAAAGACAGAGATTTTCTCCACTAGCATCAGAAATTACAGCAGTACTGTGACTACAATCATCTAATTCAAAAATGTAGACACTTAAAAATGTTAATTATGAAATCAATGTGTTTAGACAGGTCATAAGAAATGCTTATCATATACACTTTAGAATGCAGCTTTGAGCAAAATGGGTGCAAGCTTTCTTTGAAGCCTGAGGTTTTCTGGCTTTTGAAGTTGTAAAAAACCTCACAATGTTATGTAAACATAAAAAGAATATTGAATTCTTCAGTTTCACTGGCAACAAAGCTAAATGCTACAAATAATTAAAACCTTCACAACTAGTCGGTGTATATTTTTAGATATAAAGTTTACAGAATAAAGCACAGTAACTGGTTATGATAAAGCATTTGTGTTGAGCAGAACACCTCATTCTCATATGCTCTCTTTTAAATGATTCAACACACATATGTTGTTAATATATATTATGAGTGTCGAGTTCAAGGTCTGATGCCAGTTATGAAAATGAGAATAACCAGAACCTGTTAAAACAGTGTTAATGCAATGTTAAATACTTTCTAAGGTATAAAAATACTGCCTTAAGCAGAGACTGACAAGATGAAGTTTTGCTTGTAACCAGTGCATGCTTGCAAGAAGGCATAATACAGAATATTAGCCATAACTACCAATTAATTTTCTACATTCTAAATCCAGAGGTAGTGTTCACTATCTTATATAGTTGCTATGGTCTCAAGGCTCGCCACATTGCTTCAGTCTGCTGCTCTGCTACAGAACTTCTGGAGTAGTCAAGACAATTTCCATTCCACATGCCAATACCCCTTAAACCACGTTTCTTTGCATACGTTGCCTTCAGGGAAATGCTCTGTGGATTATCGTACCATACTTGATGAAAATGACCAAGAGAGTCCTATAAAAAGTTGATAAGTACATTTGTGTTAGCATATATAAACACCGTATACAAAGAGGTTAAATGCAATGAATCAAAACTATAATTATAAATGAAGTAAAAACTCAGATGAATAAAATGTGTACAATGGTTTTCCAGACTTACATTTAAAAGCTCTACAAACAAGACAATCTAAAATTCCATTTCCAAAAGTGCAAAGAAGCTCCTGAAAAGGATTTGTGTGTGTTTGGTTTAAAACCAAACACAATCAAACCAACAACCCACAACTCCAGCTGTCTTTCTTCTACAATGCATAGACCAATAAACATCTCTGCTTTCTTACTAGTATGCTTCTCTGATCTCCAGACAAACAACCACAAATGAGTTACAAAGATGTTTGTATTAATTTAGGTTAAATGAGATGACTAGATCTGTGGGTATTTTAATGATAAATTTAATTTAAAAAGCTGATAATATCAAAGGCTCGGGCTAGGATTTCAATCGTGTAGTCTAATCTAATAAATGAAATTAGGTCACAGAGTATGTGGTTTTGTTCCTAGCAATAAACATAGATTTAGAGAAAGTTATGGAATTTTGCCAAATAAAAATTATATTGCTTTCAGCTGGTGATTTTTAAGAGCTTTTAGTCATCAGTGCATTAAAGTTATACAAAATTTAATACCAAGTAACTGACAATCCATCACCAACGGAACCATAAGAAATATTTACAGCTTTATCAGTCCACAATAATAATATATGGGCTCAGTCTTCCACTGCATCCAGATTGAGTTTGGACACAGTGAAGAGGGGAAGCCAAAAGAAGACAGTTGCAGCTCCCTGATCTTATGCCACCCAGCACCAGCAGAAATTAAGAGCAGCTGGGAGCCTGTTTTAACTTACATCACTGGCATAAGGTTCCTTAGGGGCCTTCTGACAAGGGAGGATAGGCATAGTGGAACTCTGTCCTACCAAATCCCCTTCCTGGCATTACATGCATCCTTCCTCTCAATGAAGAGGTGGTAGGCTAGATCAGGAGCCAGCTCTGCCGCTTCTGCCAGCCTTGTGTAGGGGAACTCTCCATTGACATAAGTTAAACTGGAATCTATCCACTCTGCAACACATGAGCATCACAAAGTGGACAGATGACACCTGAGAATCTAGCTTTACAAGAACAGAACTAAGGTTCATGTACATTTAGTCCACAGCTCATAAACGTTTGTCTAGGAAACTGCTTACCTTATATTCATAATATGGAGCCTTCTGCTCCTCATCCCACAGGCTCCCAGAAATAGAACTATTCACCTGCTTCATTATTGTTCCATAGGTGACCTGACGCCCTGCAGCATCACTGCATGGAGCCCCTCGGAAAGAAATATTTGGGAGGGAACAAACGTGATCCTGAAAAAACAGGAGTTCTGGTTCATGTTACTTGGATTTATTAAACCTTTCAGAAGGGATAAGCCTGGAAGAAAGTCAGAAAGAGGCACCTGCTAAAAATAACTAAATATCCACACCAGATATGGATTACTATCTGTTTCAGTAAAATGTAGAGAAAGAAGTTCAAATAATTCAACTTTAATTGAAATAAGTAACTTCCAGCTCCTCATACCAGTCTACTATGGGAAACAAATAGCACTAATATTCACTTTATATTATTTGTATAATAAAAAAAATAAAATAAAAACAAACAAACAACTCAATAATACTTTGTACTTGTAGCCCCCTTGCCAATTAGGTGCCTTCAGAGAAGCAGGTCTCACAAAGAGGAGCAGAGGCACAGACTGGAACTTCAACTGAGACTGCTTGACTCACCTATGCTTGAGCCCCAGTGTCTGTAGGGGCTGGCCCAGGAACCTGACTGACATGCCTGGACAATCAATTGCAGGTCCCAGAGAGCCTTCAAATACCTGGGACCCATGACTGAGCATGGCAGGGATCATGTGAGGAGGGGAGAGCTGATTTCAGAAAGTCATGTTGGAAGAGAAGCAGCCTCAAGAGAGTGTGTCTCTGCAGTAGAAGGGGAGATGGCCATTTTGACTCTCCCTATCAGAGGGCCTGAGACTGACCTGGAGCCCCTAGCTCCACAACAGAGAGACCAATCCCAAGATTCTGCTGCACCAGTGAGGACTGAAAGCCAGCTGAACCCAACAGTCAGGGCTCAAGGCCACCAGGGACTCCATTCAGCTGAAAGGAAGGACTATCAGCTTCCCAGGAAGGGATACCAGCCATCCACATCAAACTCCAGTCCCTCCACCCCCAAGATAAGGCCTTTAGGGAGCACTGGTGGAGGGGGGAGAAAGGAGGATGAGATTTTTCTCATATCAATTTAGTTTATAGGCTTTTATTTGCAGGATTTTGGGGGTAAGGAGTTTATTTAACATCTTTGATTCCTTTGCCTGTTCTCTTCCCCTTCCTTTTAATTTACCCCTATCCTTTTCAGGAATAAAATGCTATTTATGTAATTCCTTGATTTATTGTACCCATAAATTATAATATCCTAGAGGTCATAGGGTTGATTACTGATTTGTGCAACTAGACACCAGATGGAGGCACCAAGCACTAAGAGCTCAGGGACCACTGGTCCTAAAGGGGGTCACCAAATCCCAGCAGAGGGATAAGAGGCTCCACTACCTTCAGAAGGGATCAGGCTGCCCCACAAGAGGGAGCTACATACTTATAAAGCTCTTTTCATCGAAAGATTTCAAAGCACTTTCAGGTGCCCAAGTATCATCATCTTAATTTTACAGAGGAGGAAAGGGAGGCACAGAGGTAAAATGACTTGCCTGGCTCACACAATAAGTCACTGGCAGAACCAACTAGAACACTGATATCTTAAGTCCCAGTCCTGTGCTCTTATCTTAGAGACCACAAAGTCTTTGCACTTCCTTACTGTGTAAAAAAAAAAAACTACCAAAAATTATATAGCATATCATAGAAAATAATATCGAAAACAGTTACAATAGAACTGCCTTCATCTTACCTTAGACAAATCCAGACATCTATAATCATAGCCGTACCAGGGAACACCCATCACAAGCTTCTTAGGCTCAATGCTCATACTAATGTAGTCATCATATCCTAATTTAAAAGAAAATATGAATTTACATGCATGCTTCTTTTTTCTGCTGTATATATTTACTAACATGCCAATGTAATACAAGGTAATATAGTTAATGCAAATCCATATGGGTTTATGGAAAACAGACCCCGTCAAACTAACTTGATATCTTTTTTTTACGAGATTACTAGTTTGGTTGATAAAAGATAAGAGTGTTGTCGTAAGACTTCGGTAAGGTGTGTCATGCGATATATCACCTTTTGATAAAAAAACTAGAATGATATAAAATTAACATGGCACACATTAAATGGATTAAAAACTTGCTAACTGATAGGTATTAAAATGTGTAACTACATATGGGGAATCGTTTTTGAGTGGGTCTATCTCCAGTGGGGTTCTGCAGGGATTGTTTCTTGGCCCTACACTGTTTAGCATTTTTACCAATGACCCGGAAGAAAACATACAATCAATGATAAAGTTTACAGATGACACAAAAATTAGGGGAAACAGTAACCAAGAGGACACATCACTGATTCAGAGCAATCTGGAATGTTTGGTAAACTAGGCACAAGCAAATGATGTATATATTTACATTTAGCTGTATTAAAACACACATCTAGGAACAAACAAGGCAGGCCACACTTACAGGACAGGGGACTCGATTCTGGGAGGCAGTGACTTTGAAAAAGATTTGGGGGTCATGGTGGATAATCAGCTCAATATGAGCCCCTAATGTAATGCTGTGGCCGAAAGAGCTAATGTGATCCAGAGATGCATAAAAAGGAGAATCTCAAGTAGGAATAGAAAGGCTATTTTACCTCTATACTTGGCAATGGTGTGACTGCTGCTGGAATACTACGTCCAGTTCTGGTGCCCACAATTCAAGAAAGATGTTGATAAATTGCAGAGGGTTCAGAGAAGAGCCATGAGAATGATTAAAAGATTAGAAAATATATAGTGATAAACTTATAGTGATAGACTGAGCTCCAAAGAGAAAATTAAGCAGTGACTTGACAACGGTCCATAAGTATCTACACGGGGAACAAATATTTAACAAGAGGCTCTTCGAACTAGCAGAGAAAGGTATAACACAATCCAATGGCTGAAAGTTGAAGCTAGACAAATTCAGACTAGAAATAAGGCATAATTTTTTTTAACAGCAAGATTAACCAACCACTGGAACAATTTACCAAGGGTCTCCATCGCTGATAATTTTTAAATTAAGATTGGATGTTTTTCTTAAAGATACGTTCCAGTAATTACTCTGGGGAAGTTATATGGCCTGTGTGATACAGGAGGTCATAATGATCCCTTCTGGCCTTAGAATCTATGCCTAGAGCAGATTTCTCAACACTAAAGAAGCAAAGGTTATCAAGGCAGATATTCATAATACAAATACATCTACGGCCCTCTTTCAAATGCAATTCCTTTGGTATAACATCCTTTTACTGTGATCTACCATATGATTAATTTCTTAATAAAGAAAAGTATTAAAAAGACTCAGGTATCAACTTTCTGCGAGACATTAGGAAGCTCCAGGGAAGCGCACCAGCTAGCTTTCATATGCTACCCTGGCCAGCAAGGAAAAACAAAGGGTGTTTCAGTATATGCAGAAAGCTGCCAATATACTTGTATTTAGAATTTATATTTCAATAAAGTTCTACATGATGCACAGAAAGGAAAGATAAAGTTTAACAGCAGAATAAAGCAGTTCAAGATGTTTCGGTAGCTGATACCCTACAACTCCTGCTCAGGTTGACATAAACAGCATGAGCCATTAACCTGCTGTGGAATCCTGCACATTTAAATAATTTTCAGTCAAGAAAGAAGTTAAACAGGTGCAGGTGGAGCCATAGGTAGGTGCCATTTCTGCCTATGCCCTAATCCAAATCTTGCCCATGGGTGTACCTGAATCCCACTGAGGGTGACATATATATAATCCAGGTGTCAAATAGCACATAACTGCTCTATGTCCATCCATGGTGCCACAAAAATCTGAAGTACCTATTCCCCCAATGTGAAAATAGTTCTCTTAGTAGATTTTAGTAATATCAAAGGCTTCAAGAAAACAAATAATGCAATCAAAAGGCATTCAATATATTTTAGGAAAAAAAGGTGTCCCCTTCCAATAATGCATTTTAAAAGAGAAATGTGCCAGTTGCTAACGTTATTGACTGATTCTTACCATCTAAGGTCTGATTGTAGGGAGCATTGGCTCTTGCAATACATTCTGTCCAGACCTGACTCTGCTCATCATAAGACATCACGAACAAGAAATCACAGGCATCTGCAATCCCACTGTAGTTGTAGCATCTTTTGTCTATGCATGCTGGAGACCAAGCCACATCAAAGGTGACCTGATGGAGAAAACCACAACTTTATATCTAGCGTGTAATTTATGTATTCTGTTGCTTTGCTGTTTTCTTTGTTTTGTAAAGCAGAGCTATGTAAACTTTAATGGGATGTTTTCAAAATGTTGCGCTGTTCGATACCCATGGATCGTAAGAGGAACTGTTCAGCTAAAACCCTGTAAAATAATCAAATATTTTTGAGTTTTCAGAGCAAATCTGCCTTTACAACTATAAAATCAATATGCATAAAAGGGGCACAGACAAGACTAGTGGGCCCAAAATCTGATTCACCTTTTTTTAAATATGTCTGCAAAGTCTTCTATACGTGTGTAATTTAATACACACACACACAAAAATAGAATTAAGAACTATGATCAATGATAATCTATTTAAGAACATGACAGAGAACAGGCAAAGGATAAAGATAAATCTTTAGCAAAGGAAATCTTTAACATCTTTGATTCCTTTGCCTGTTAAATCCTGCTAAAGATTTATCAAGTTTTTCTAACATCATGCTGAACTTATCAGTATTTTCAAATTTGCATCTGAAGAAGTGAGGTTTTTTACCTACAAAAGTTTATGCCCAAATAAATATGTTAGTCTTTAAGGTGCCACCGGACTCCTTGTTGTTTTTGTGGATACAGACTAACACGGCTACCACTCTGACACTTGACAGTATTTTCAAAGTTTCATTAAGTCATACCAATAACAACAGAACAGTGATTTACCACGGCAGCCAATACACCAAAAAGGTCTATAATGAAAATACTGTCAATCCCAGCAAAATTGCTTCTATTTTAATATTTGAGTTCCATAAAGGATGCATTTTCAATTATCCTTAGGAGAAAAAGAATACAGCCATTTTTGTTCTGTTTGTACAGCACCTAGCTCAATGAGGAGTTTATATATGACCATAATAATATATATAATTAACAACGCAGACTTAGGAAACAGTGCCAGAGGCTTGCACAGAACTTTACAGACAAGTATTCTTTACATTATGGAATAAATTGCCGGGACATCACAGATTTAAAAATCTATCATTTTAGAAAATAAATTTTGTTTTCACCTGTGATCCTGGAATTTCTCTATGAAAAGCATCAGTAGTTTCTTTAACCAAAGCTGTTAATGCATAGTATTCAGGTGACATCACAATAACTTCTTGCTCTATGTCTATATTAATTCCATCCATATACTGCTTTTTGGCCAGGTCCACCTGTCGTGCTATCCAGGCTGTTCTGTTAGCAGAGTCAATAATTTCCTTCACAGGTACATCTCCTAAACAAGAAATCTTAATAAATTACCACTTACTTGAATAATAGTAGATAATGGGGCTGGGGGGGAAATCCTATTCTGCCATATACTTCATCTCCATGCTATATGTGGACTGTATAGCGGAGGCCAATTCAAGTGTGGGGTAGTTTGGTATTCTTTGGTAAAGTTTCCTTGGGGGATCATACTATGGTGTGAGATTATTCCTGAATTTTTCTTTGCAGTTTCATCCCACTACTTCTGGTTATTCCTTCTTTAGCCACTGTGAACTATTGCTCTTCCTTCCTCGAAGCTGACACCTTTCTGATACTTCTAGACATAGTGACTCACTCTTCTTGTTTCTTTTAACCTTTCCTTTCAGGCAATCCCTCTTTCTTCCCACAACTTTGTTGCCTTTTTCTGTCTTTTTTGTAATGAGAAGTCCAAAACTCTGTGTACAACATCTAAGTGTGGCCACAAATGAAGGATTTCATATATAAAATAAACCCCAAATATGAACAGCATTTTCAGCCTCATAAGTATTACACTATTTTTTTCTTAACATTTAATTCTTTACACACACCTTCCTCCTAGTATATATTTGGAGCTATTTGCGTCCAAGAACCTCTAAGATTGAGTTATAGCTCTTTAATTCAACATTTGATTTTTAAGTATTATACAAAATACATGGAGCATAGACCCGACACATGTCCTGCATATGTTCTTCCTCTTCCCACTTCTTCCTCTCCATTCCCATGTGACTTCTACTGATCTCTTTCCCAGTAAATCCTTTATTTTGCTGACAATGAAGTAGTTTTGTTACTATTGGGGCAGAAGGAATTGGAGTTTTGCCTGTTTTATACTTAAAAAAAAAAATTCTGGGTGGTAGTGTATTATGACCCTATGCAAAAGGGGATATATTATTCCCTTATACATTTAATACATAAATGCCCACATTTCCCTAACTGTAACCAACCTTTTAGTACTACCCTGGCTCCTTTAGAATGAGCATAACACAATAGCTCAGGGTCATACTTTCCAAAAGCTGCCACAGTTGTAATCTGTGACCAATCATAGAACTTCCACGTTTTTCTTCCAACATCAAACACAAAGACCTGCAAAAGCAGAACAAAAAGTAAGTCCCTGGAATCACACCAAATGTCAAACTCTCATGACAGTTTAATTTAAATTAGTACTGCGTCATTCCTTTCCCTTGCTGCCCAAATACATTCTAGGTAGAGTAAAACGTTAAATTATTCATGCGTCTTGAAAGCCAGCTTGTCCTTTACCTTTACAGATCTAGGGCCTGCCAAATTCATCAGCTGACTGGTCTCAAAATGTAAACAAACTGGCAGGAGCTTTGACAGGATCCAATGTCATTTCCCAGTAATTCATGCTGACCCAGTTTATAAATTTTTTGTCAAACAGAAGCTGCCAGACCAAATAAACCTACCCTACCTGATTAGATTAACTGAAACTATTCGCTAATGAACTAATTTAGACTCATTTAAAATTTCAGGAAGATCGTCATGGATTACAACTCATTTTATTCATTAAAAACAAGACTGTTGTGATTGAATGGGCTGGATTTTGTAAGAGGTTGACTAAATCATCCCTGTAATTTAACAGTAGACCAACATTGGAGGGTCTAACCCTAATCAAATGTCAAAGTTTCACATCTAAAGGTGTAATGACCAGAAAGATACATTAGAGCCCAAAAAAGAGAAGCAACCGATTAGCCATGAACACGTGAGTAATAAACACAACAAAACAGCTCACTCCCCAACTCTAGCTTCTGCGCTAAGAGGAGTCACAATTCATATGTACTTCGGCCTCAACCTTTCCCCTCGCTGGCACTGCCAGGCTGGCACAAAGACTCCCCGGCCATAACTGAGGGCTCGCAGGCGGGGCTAGGGGTGAGGGGACCCCAAGCGAATCCGAGAGTCTCCCCCTGGGAATGGGCGGTGAGGACCGCACGACGCCGCCCGCCAGGCCGATGCAGCGGGAGTGGCAAGGGGCAGCTCGTAGAGCGGCTACAGCCCCCAGGCCAGGCCACTGCACCAGCGCCCGGGAGCGGCAGG
Source organism: Terrapene triunguis (assembly GCF_002925995.2). Taxonomy (NCBI): domain Eukaryota; kingdom Metazoa; phylum Chordata; order Testudines; family Emydidae; genus Terrapene; species Terrapene triunguis. Next base: position 40,542,326 of record NW_020664561.1, on the reverse strand, counting down.
AGCCAGGGGTCCGAGGCCAGAAGGGCCACAGTGGTGAGCTGAGGAGGCTGAGGCCCGCAGCGCCGACAGGCCGCGAGGCCCTGTGGGGGAGGCGGTGCCGCAATCCCCGCAGGCCACAGGGCCCCGAGACTGGCCGCCCCGCTCCCAATCCCAGAGCCCCTTGCGGCTCTCGGAGTCGGGATACCTCGAACTCCGGGGTGCCGGCGATCGGGCGACAGAGCGCGGGGTCGCCGCAGGGGCACGCGCCGCTGCTCGAGCCCAGCCGCAGGAGCGCGAGAAGGAGGAGAAGAGGGCAGCAGCGGGAGAGGCACGCGCCGCCCCCCAACAGCCGCTTCATGCTGAGCACTCTCGCTACGTGAGCCTTCCCTGACCCGGGCACGCGGCAGGTTGTCAGCTGAGACCCGCACTTCCGCCTCGACTCCAGCTACGGGAAGGGGGGCGGGTCAATCCTCCTGTTCTCGCTGCTGGCCACGCCCCCCCCCCCCCCCAGCAGCGCCAGGGGTCACAGGCGGCTGACAAGAGGGGGCCACACCGGGAGCGGGAGTCCGGGCTTCGGCTGGAAGCGCGCTGGGGGGGGGGCGGGTTGTGGGGGAAGCCAGGCTCCACGCGTGACACCGGCGGGATGCGGCCCCCTAGCGCTCCGCACAGCCCTGCCCGGAGCTGGGCGTGTAAATAACGCCCGGGGCAGGGAGACTCGGGGCCAGCTCGTCACTGACTGACAGTGAGCCCCGCCCTCCTGGGGACCGCGTGCCGCTCGCCAGGCCCCGCCGGCCCAGTCAGCGGCGCTGGAGCTGGGAGCCTGGCGGCTCTTGCGCCTCTGCCAAGGAGCGTGGCCCGTTATTTCCCCTCCCCCCCCCCTTTTAACAGATGGAGAAACTGAGGCAAAGGGAGCCAGTAGTTTGGCAAAAGGCTCGAGAGGGTGTAGGCGCGAGGGCCACCTCTGGACGGGCTCTCAACTATTGCCAGCTCCCTACTGTCCCCCACCTTGGTGCCTGGGAATACTGGAGCATCAAAGAAGTGGGTTTTTACCCACCGAAGATTATGCCCAAATAAATCTGTTAGTCTTTAAGGTGCCACCGGACTCCTTGTTGTTTTTGTGGAGCTGGAGGTATGCCAGAGGAATCAGGCCCTACAGAGCATTTACTCTAACATAGCCTCGGCTTTTGGATACCTCCGTTATTGGTACCCAAGAGGTCCAGGCCTGCTTTTTACAGGGCCCTGAAAATATGTAACACAAATGTGAGCCCATAGGAACTGCATGTGCTTAGCACTGCTGAAAATGAAGCCCTGGGGTGTGTAAAGTTGATTATCCTAAAACTGGGACACGCAGCATAGGCCCCAGTCCTGCGATTGGCACTGCATGAGTAGGTGCCTGCACAGTGCCAGTTGCAGGATTGGGCCTTGGAGGCAACTTTTAAAAGTGTAGCCTTAATGACTGCTGAAGGTTGCTGGATAGTGCAATAATATAATGAAGTGTTTTATTTCTCTGTGACAAAATAATTTTGTGTAGTCAAAAAATAAACCTGAACAACTGTTTTTAAAGTACAAATATTTATTAAGGGTATCCAGAATTGTTTTCAAAATCTTAAAATATTACATTGAGAAATCATTTTATAAAATAATTCAGTGTTAATATCTTTGCTGTCTGAAACAAAGTAGTGTGTCCATGATTGCAGAGAACGAGTATACATACATCAAAAAAAAAATCCACCATTAGGGATATCTAACCCTATGAAATGTCATGTCATGCTGCACACTGTAGTTGTTCACAGGAACACATTGTATGAGCATCAACTGTGTTCTCCAAATCCTCAGACTTCTGGTTTAACCTAATCTGTTCTTCATCAAAGCTGGCTGCGGAGTCTGAAAATAAGAAAATGGGGAGAGGGGAAGTGATGTGAAAGTTATTTGTGTACTTTCCTGGGACTCAAATGTGCTAATTCAAATGGATTATCCATGATTATACAGTTTTAAAATCTGCATTTTGATTACTTGAAGAGTAAAGCAAACATCTCAAAGCAATAAAAAACAAAAGTTTTATTGCTAGGCCAAAGCAATAAAAAACAAAAACAAAAGTTGTAGGAACCAGTCTTTATGCAGGTCCAACTCCCACTGAACTCAATGAGAGTTTTGAATGCAGAAGGACTCCAGAGTCAAGCTTGTCATTTTAATGGGCATCATTATTTGGAATCTTATTTTTTTAAAGACAGTACACTTTTTAAAATCATTTAGGCTAGCTTCTCTTACCCTTACCCATGTTGAAGTAAAATTACTCTGCAGGTAGACTTTACTGCTTTTTTTCTCCCAAAATTTAGGATTTGGGGCTTTTTTCACATTAGAAATACCACATCCTCTCTTCTTTGTGCTAAAGGTTCTTGGTAAGCTCTTTGAAGAACATAAATAACAGTGTCACAGGAGGCTGTAGCCTGGACCGATGCACTTCCTCCCATAGCTGATGGGGATGCTAAGTCTTCATAGAGTCTAACAATCGGACATGCATGATACACCCCCTGAAAAGGTATGGAGTTTTGAGACTTACCAGCTGGCACACAATGGAAGCCAACAAAGACAGGAGCAGTTCTAGTTGCTGAACATCCTTTCACACAGCGCAAAACTGGCTCGACTGAATAGCACTTTGAGGCCACATTTTCAAAACCAACTGGCTTCTCAATTTTGATGAGTGTGCGCTGCAGTTTACAAGCTACAAGAAGTCAAATAATTGGATTTTAAAACATACGCTCTAGAAAGCATATACATTTCCCCAACTATACCTGAGTATTACATAGATGAATCAGTGAAATCAAAGAGATCTAAACAAAGTAGATCAGTGATAAATAATATTTTAAATTTGCTCCCATTGAAGTTGATGGGAGTTTTACCATTGATTTCAGAAGGAGGAGGATCAGGCACTAAATTCTGCCCTGAGGAATGCCAATGGGATAACAACTGCATGTCTGTAACAAGAGGCATCTTGCAGTAACAGGCCAAGACAGCTCAGGACAGGTGTTATGCTTTGCAGAGTAGGGTTGCTCCTTTGTGCAAGTGTTGATGCACATGCCTGACCTGCTCCCGGCAACATGGACTGACTACAGGCTGCTCAACTTGGGGCACAGTTACATTCCTTTTCTTCCATGTCACACCCCCTTTGGCCATAGAGGGCATTTTGACTTCTTACTGGGGTGTGGCTGCTAATATGTTTTTGTACATCATGGCAAGATGTCATGTGCCCCCAATCTCTATCCATTAAAATGTTGTCCCTCTCTAGCTCCTTATCTGTCTCGTGTAATTAGGAGAGAGAAACTTTATATTTTTGATAGACAATAAAAACATGAAAGTAGCAGAATACAAATCAGCAATGAAGATATGCCCAATAAAATGATTATCTGCCTTTAAAGAATATCTGTTTTTATAGGTATTTACTGGTTCTTACCTGACTTACATTGCAAGTCATTTTTGTGTTTATAATATAATTTAACACACAAATCCCTCATGTAGATGCATGATAAAAACTAACCTGGTATAACAATTCAACAACACAAGACCTTGCAATGAACTACCAATCTCAGGAAAATTTACTTTCTTTTATATGTAAGCACCAATTACATTGATAGTGAAAAGTGTGCACTAGCGGCAGATTGGCAGGTACTCTATTGTCCAGCTTTTCCTTAGAACTTGGATCCAGTATAGCACATATATCTAAATATTGTAGTTATTCTTGAAGCTATTCACTTGTCACTCATGGTAATAGCACTAATATATTTTAGAATCTTCATACCTCCAGCACAGGGCTCTTCTGAGAGAATCCAAGAATGAGCAAAGCTCATTGTATCTTTAGCTACATATCCACTAGGCATTTGATATTTCTGTTTACTCTCACCATCATATTTTCCACAAATACCACATGTTTTTCCAGCCATCCAGAAACCAACTTGAATCTGTATGAAAACAAAGGAAAGGTCAATTTAAATGTTTATTTTATAAAAATGAAAACACTAACAGTGAAGAAAAAAGTACTGTACCTTAAGTGTATGTCCATCATAATAAAGTTTATCTATGCCATACTCTGGGGCTTTTACTGACAAGCCTTCCTTCTCACTGCTGATCAGAATGTATGCATCTGTAATATAACAGCAAAATGATCTTTCTTTGAAGGCAAAAGTCACTCTTTTAGAGCCTGATCCAACTCCCATTTAAGGAAGAGTCTCCCATTAACTTCAATGGCATTTGGACCAGGCTCTTAATTCGGCAAGTTTCTAAAACCTCAATCCTGAAATTGGATTTGCTAATGAGGACCTCAGCTCCTGTACAAAACCCCAATGAAGTAAAGGTGCCAAATTACTATTGGTTTGTTAGGCTCTTATCCTGCAAGCACGTCCAGTGAGGGTCTTTGTCAAGAGATCTGATTGCAGGATCAGGGCATAACACAGTAATTATTACATATTCAATCAATTTGAGAATAGTTGTTTATAAAATATACACTGAATACAGTCAAACTACAATTCCTATAGTGGTGACAGTTGTTTATGGAGAGGAATGGCATGCCCTAACATTGTTCTGGCTGCATGCCACAGAAAGAAGCCAATTTTTTAATATAATTTATAGGAAATAATTTTTAAAACACCAATACCATCCATTTAAACTATTTAAGTGAGCCATTATTTGCTTCAAACAAACAAACAAACAAACAAATAACACCCCCAAATCAGAAAACATAAATATTGAAAATTATAATAAAAAATATGGGATCAGATTGTGCCAATTGCTTAGAGTCCAGGCCATGCAGAACAGGAATGAGACACAGCTAAAAGTGACCGCTGCTCTGGCAGAATTCCAGAGACACTTGGCAACACCTCTCGGCCCCACACAGTGGCCGCTACTTTCGCCAAGATGCTGCAATACTGTAGCTGCTGTAACTCCATTTCTACAAATAGAGCTAGGCTAATTTTTTGTACAAAAAGCTTTTTGGGCAAAAAAATGCAGATTGGGCTTCACCAAAACATTTAACAAATTCATGTCAGTTTTGCCAAACCAAATTCTGAAAAAAATCGAAACGTTTCAAAATGAAATGTTTTATTTAAAATGACTTTTTGAATCAAAATCTTCAATTTTTATTTAAAAAAAAATCAACAATGTTTACAAATGCTTGAAACCTTTTCATTTTGGGTCCAATGAAAAGTTTCATTTTACCCAAACAATATATTTTTTTTTATAAACTTGGGGTGCAAGATTATGCAGATCCAGTGTCCCTGTTCTTTGCCCATCTTTTTTGCTGACCTCTCAAATGGCCTTGGTGGAGCCAGTGCAAAAAATCACAGTGTGGCGTGCAGGGGGTGCACAGGCCACCCTGTACACATTGCTCTGTCATGGTCTGTCTGTCCCCGGCCTATCGCCAATGGAATTCTTAAGTAGTGCCGAGGGTCTTGATCTGGCTCTCCAGATCAGGGTGAATTTTAGCCTGAGAGAGATCTGCAGAACCACGCTCTTACATATTATTCCCCAGCCATGAGTCTGATAATATTGTTGGGTTTAAATTAAAATATTGCTGCTGCATCTATGGGGCTGACCTGCCTGGTGTGGTTTTCCCTCTTTCTTCTTCAAATATATAGCAGAAAAGATTAAATGTAATGTAAAATATACTGTGTCACCTACCAGAATTAGATGTGTATGGAAGACTCTCTGCTGGGGTTTGAACACCATTGATCATCAGCTGGATGAGTCCATTTGAAGGATACATGTCAATCTCACTTTAAAAACAGAACAAAATGAGTTTAAAGTAAGGGTGGGCAAACTATGGGCCGCAAACTACGGTCCAGCCCATCAGACGTTTTAATCCAGCCCTTGAGCTCCCACCGGGGAGCGGGGTTGGGGGCTTGCCCCACTCCACATGTGCCGTGGCTCTGCATGGCTCCTGGAAGCAGCAGTATGACTTCCCTCCGGCTCCTATATATAGAGGCAGCCAGGGGGCTCCAGACGCTGCCCCTGCAGCTCCCATTGGCTAGGAACTGCAATGCACAGATCTGCCTGGCTGCACCTCCGCATAGGAGCCGGAGTAGGGATATGCCGCTGCTTCCAGGAGCTGTTTGAGATAAGCGCCGCCCAGAGCCTGCACCCCTGACCTCCTCCCATACCCCAACCCCCTCCCACCCTCCGAACTCCTCGATCCCAGCCTGGAACACCCTCCTACATCCCTTTTGTGCTACTTTTGTGCTACTTAACTCACAATTCATAAACACTGTAGCTCTGACCCTGCAGGGTCCTGAGTTCCCTTATCACCCTGAAGTGAAGCACTCCAACACACTATTGGAGCTAAACAGATACTTCTATAATAATTAAAGTGAGTTGATGGTGCTCCACATTCCACAAGAAAATTGGGTTATCTGTGGCAAAATTATAATCTCTCCGATTATCTGAAAATACTGCGTATTGTAGCATTTTTTCCCAGGAAAAATATATTTTAAAATTTTATTTAGACATTACATTTACCATAAACAGCTTAATTCCCCAAAAATATTTTAGCAATCATGATACACTGTTCATAATGTTAAAATAAGAATTTTTAACAAAGGAGAGTCACAAAATAAAAGACTGTTTCCTTATTAAATTACCACTTTAAAACAAAAAAATGATCTGTAAGAATGGAGATTCATTCACTTTTTTCAAATGTTCACAAATGAGTTCACCATTCCTGAAAGGTGATAGCCTATGTGAATTCTAGTAAGCGGTAGGCGGAGCCCACCAAACTAAAGGCTCACCCCCATCAGGTGGGAAAGGGACCATAAGATCCAGGATACAAATGATTACTTGGGACAAAAAATGATAAAAACAGGAATGGGAGTGTAGGTCAAAGGTGTATGGGGGACAGCGAGCAGAGAACCCCAGACAGCACCCACTGCTCTGTGAATGAGTACAAGGAGTCGGTGGATGTTTCCCAGAGGAACTCCTCCAGGATTCATGAAATGACCAGGGAGTGGGAAAAGGCTCCACTGTTGCAGAGAATGCCCCCAATGCAAAAGGTGCTAGACCAGGGGTTCGCAAAGTGGGGGTCATAACCCCTCAGGGGGTCGCAAGGTTATTACATGGGGGGTTGCGAGCTGTCAGCCTCCATTCCCAAACCCTGCGTCACCTCCAGCATTTATAATAATGTTCAATATTAAAAAAGTGTTATTAATTTATAAAGGGGGTCACACTCAGAGGCTTGCTGTGTGAAAGTACAAAAATTTGAGAACCACTGTGCTAGACCAACAGACTAGAAGCCTGCAACCTTTTATTTTGCCACAAAACAGGTACAGCACACTGCAAGCTTCCCTATGCTGCCCCAGCTTATACCTTATACTAGAGGAAACCACCTACATTTCAAGGAAATAAATGACAACTCTCCCATATTGTTTTTTGTGGTATCTAATCATACACACATTATATCATCAAATTTTTGTATTACAGTGTACAATTCTGCACAGTTGCTGCTGCAATATAAGACAGTGTGTGGCTTAAATTGACTTGATAATGGCTGTGGAACATTAGGCACCAAATAAGCGGTGGCCTAACAGATCACCTCTAAAATGAGAGAGTAATTTAGTTTCCACATACATTCAATCCTTGTCCTCTCTGCTGAGATTGTCATGCAGGATGCTAATAGTATAATTGCAATCCTTGTACTTGCTCCCTAAGAACTGGATTGAGACAACCAACTAATTTCTCATAGTTTAATGAACAGCTATCAGGTGGTAAAGATTTTTGGTTAGTACAAACCTCAATTGCATTTAAAAAGTGACCTCCAGGTGTAGTAAAGTTCTGGGTTTCTTTCCATTTACTTCAATAGCCATTGGATGAGCCCTCTTCCATTATCAATCCCCATTAACCCTCTAGCTCTCAGATTTCCTTGGGATCATCTTAGCATCTAATTGCCACATTCTCTGGAATTACTTACTGACTGGCAAGTTTGATATTGATTGCTTTAAGGTCAGCAGACTCTTCAGCTTTCTTCATCATCACCAGGAATTTCAGTTCTGGGCTACAATCTTGGGCCAAGACATGGTAGCAATTTGCAGGCATTGAGTAGTTGAATTCAACTTCATTGAAGGTTGTGATCGTATTTTGGGAGACTGAACAATGACCTGAAAAAAGCGCCCACCATTAGTGAGCTTTTTCATTTAGGTGTTCAAATGTACTAATTGTTTTTTTTATTTGTTGGGCCAGTTTCTACTCTTGCCTACACCAGCATAAATTCAAAGTAACCCCACTGTATTGAATAATTTCATATTGGCTCCAGTGTGAGAGCAGCATTTTGCCCATCACTGCACACAAGCGAGCAGAAATATGACCATTATGAATACTGTGAAATAAATTCTGCTCTTGCTTGCTCTGGTGCAATCCTATAAATTTGGCCTATTGACTTCAGTAACCTTGATGTGATGTAAATGAGAGAAGAACTTATCCCACCATGTTAATAATAATTACCACATCATTGACTTCAGAGGAGTAGCACCAGAAGATGGAGTTCCATGACAGAGTATTTGACAGCTTATATGGGTTTATTGATTATACTGAGTTTTATCAGGATTAGAGCTGGTTAAGAAACAGAAAACAAAATCCTCAGAATATGAGCATTCTCTCCAACCCACTTTTCACTGAAATGTCATTCTCAGAAATTTTCCTACCAGCTCTAATCAGCTTTGACTTCAACAAAGTTGCATCATGGGAATTTGTCCCAGTGGATTTACACTGGTGTAATTGAGAGCAGAATTGGCTCATATATGTTTTCTTATTAAGTTTCTGTAACAAACGTAGAGGCCAATTCTGCAGTCCTCCACATTGAGCCAAATTCAGCTGTGATACAAATCTATTGACTTCAGATGAATTGTGTCCATTTGCACCAGTGCATAATTTGGCTCTTTCATTGAAGATTTTACCTGAAAAAGGATCGCACAACTGGGTCCTTAATATTTCATTATTGAAAAAGTAAACCCTTAAAAACACAAATAAAGGAGGTGAGATTATGGCCAAGATTTGCAAAAGTGATTTTGGGTGCCCTTTAAGGAGTCTCAAGCAGGTTGCCCAAACACTGAAGTGCTCAAAATGATTGATCACTTGTAAATCTTGGTCATACATTCCAATCTAATTTTATCCAGGATTCTTAAGAGATAATGAATCTGACACAAAATAATGTGCAAATTTGGGAGAATGTGTGTTTTTCACTACTGTCAATGGGCAGACTCAAACCCTAATTTCTGACCTGGATTTGAATATTTTTAGACATTAGTACAACATATGGTACACTGAGCCAAATTCTGCTCTCGTTTACACCTGTGCAACCTAGCTCACCTTGATTATAGATGTAAAGTTTTTGTTTGCAGTTCAATTTATTTTTTAATAAATGTAAAATAATTCCAAGTAATGAAAAAAAATGAGGCTATTAGTGCTTTGAAGATGATGAATTACTGACCTTTAAGACTGTCAATGACTGAGGATGGTATTTTAGTGAAGAAATTCCAAGCAGGATACTGCAGCACTGAAGCTGATATACGTGGATCTAAAGGGAGTGGCAGTGGAAGGCTAATGTCTCTGCCATAAATTGTGAGCTGAAAAGGAAACAGAAAATAGATTAGAATATAGAATATGCCAAATTTCCGCAAAACCAATATTTTTATGGTAATATTCAAAGGGGGCTGTGTTATGCATTATCCTTTCACTGATCGAAATCTACGTGGGTCACAAGTGAAAAGGAATGAAAGTTCCTATTTGTCTACACTACACAATGACTGCACAGGTGCCACATATGAAGTCTCTGGAATAACAAAGGTGATATAGATTAGCTCTGAGGTTCATTAATGGAGCTCTTTGAGGAAACATATATCATAGATCCCCACTGCCCAAATGGCTCGGGACCTGTTTACATGAGAGACAAACTCCCCAGGTCTGTACTACCAGAGTCAAGATCAGTGAAGCCTTAACTGGAGCTATATCATTTTGAAAGGGCTACTGGTAGGACATTATCTATCAGGGGTCCTCAACAGTAATTTTTTCTCCCTATTTTTGGCCCACCAGAGCCTGGATTTGTCAACCTTCCAAGCATGCTGTCCTCTTCCTGGAGATTTGGGGAGGCGGTACTCTGAAGGCTGAACTGTTTTTTATTAGTTAGTTAGTTAGTTGTTGGTTTGTTTATGTATTTGTTATGCTGGCTCTGTTTTATTTGCTGAGTTGTTTTTTATCCATTAGAGTAGGGAAAAGTCAATTACAAGATATTTTTATTATGAAACAAAATTATGTAAAAGCACCAAGAGCGTGGAATGGGAGTTTATTCCTGTTTTTATAAACTGAAAAAAATATTGGTGGCTCAAGCCAAAACTCTCAACCTTCAATTTTGTGAGCGCTAAATTCTCTGGCAAACCTTTTTTTTTTTTTTAAATAGTAAAATATTTACATCAGGTAGCTTGAGAGCAACATCACAGGTTCTTGGAGAAGTTAGAGCCATAACCAGAGTAGCCTGTTGAGAGGGATTGTTCTGTTCCCTTTGGGAAAATCCAAGCATGTATGCAACTCCTGGAACAAATGTGTAAAACCTGGAAGAGGGAATAAGTGATTTAATTGATTTTCTGTGGAGAGTTTTATTTAAATTCCATTCATACTGAAACACTCATAATGAAGTAAACACTGTATTTGGCATCTGTTAGAGAGCAAGCCTGTCACCGAGCAGTGTGTGTTAGTATGTGGTACTGTGCAGGGCAGGAGAGGCAGCAGTATCAGAACACTGAAAATTGCTACTGAATTCAGGAGGCCGCATGGCAGCATGCAGTAACCAGGATGGGATAGCCAAGCAGCATTAAAGACATTCAATGTTGAAAATTGGGCATCCCCAGTCCATTAAATACCTATAAACCAGACAGCTTGTTATTAAAGCCCCAGTATGTGTTAACAGGATCCATTAGCATGGGCCCTTATGCTCACTTCGATTCTCACTGTGAAGAGATGAGGACCTCATCATCAGTCCCTATTATAGGTTTGGGGCCTGAATAAGCAATAAAAAAAATTGCCTCAAAACAAGTGTTGCCTACAAAAGAATAAGAATGAACTCTGTTACACTCAGTCCCCTGTTCATCCTCCACAATAAGTGCATGTACTGTACATGAAAAAATGCATTCAGAAGAGAATTTTCCAGGTATTCCACTGGATAGTTTCTATCTAGGGTAGCAAGAGCAGATATCAGCCTATCCGAGTAATCCAACCTAGTTTAAACTATGTTCTCCTCAAGCATCTGGTGGTAATCTGTTAACCGGGCAGCTACTATCCCAGTGTCTCTAACTAACATGTACATGTATATATTCAGGTATCAAGAGAAGTTGCCATCTGTGTGTCTCCATATTGGACAACACTGAAAAAAAACCCAGTAGTGTGGCTGTGAACCCATAAGAGAAACCTATTCTGAATCTAGCATAGTACAGTTTTCTTATAATCACTGCCACATTAATGTATTCTAATTAGTATGTAATGAACTTTGTGTTTCAACTGGACCTATTGTGCTGCTCTAAGAGAGACTCATGCTAAGGATTACACTCAAACAAAAGTGAACTGGAGACTAAATAAAACAGGAGAGACCAATGTGTGGTCTGATCCTATGAAAATTTCCACATTCAGGAGTTTTGCCTGTATAGGAACTGCAGGATTGTGCCTGTAATTGTGGGACGCTCATTGCTGAATATGCATTCTCCCAGTTTGATTATGCTGTAAAATAAGTAAAGAATTTAGATTTCAAAAAATGATGAGTCAAAACTCACCATCTTGCAGCTATTTTGATTCTTGAAGGAACTTTAGGCCACTCTAGCTTGATCTGTGTGGCTGGGTAATCAGCAAATTGGCCAGTTACAACTTTTCCAGCAATCCTGTAGTCCTGGCAATCCTGGCCCCATTTTAGATAACCCTAACAGAGAGGAATAATTCATTTTATTTTAAATTTAAATATAAAAACATAGTAATATCAATATAAAACATTTACGGTTGGTCAGATTATGTTTGAACCTTACCGCTGCTTTGTAAGAATTTACTATTGAAGCATCAGCGCAGAGTTTCCATATACTTGATTCTGAGATGTTTGACACAAACACTTGTATCCTGGGTGTGGTGGAGTGTAAGTCTGTGTAAAACACAAGCTGGAAGCCTGCCAGCTTTCTGTCATTTCGAATGGCACGAAGAATAACAGCCAGTATTGGAGGTTTAATGTCTCCCAAGAATTTAGGCTAAAGTCACAGGAGAAAAAGTCAGTTGAAACATTTTAAAAAGTAAAGTAAAGTACTACACTGAATGTCAGATACATTAATATTTGTTAAAGGAATGGTCTTTATTAAAAAAAAACATGCTGTGTACAGTACTCAGCAGAATCCTATCCAGAAATACAGTGGAATCCTTTAAGCATGTGATCCAGCTCCATTGAAGTCACAGGGAGTTTTGCCATTGATTTCCAGGGGAGCAGGATCAAACCTTAAACAAGTAAAACAATAATGGAAAAAATCTTTTACAAGAGCAATTTCAGTGTACCCAAAGGAAACATGGAATAGAAATGTGACCTGGCAAAGAACAGATCTTTTAGATTAACAAACTGGGATTGAGCCTCCATTCTTTATTCATTCAAAACTCATAATAAAATCAAAGAGCACAGGATCAGATTCTTTCATTGTACCAAACTGAAATTTAGTTAATAAAATAACTGCCTTCTTAAACAAATACATTTTAACTTTTAAAACCATAATAATTTATGTCAACAAACAGATCTGTTTGTCATATTTACACTGCACAGAGAAAACATTATATTCATAAAGTCCAGATTCTGTCTGTCATTCTTATATTGTATACAGGGCCGGCTCCAGGCACCAGGCACCCAAGCTGGTGCTTGGGGCGGCACCTGAAGGGGGGCGGCGGCACGGCGCTCTGGCCACCGGGGGGGAGAGCCGAGTCCCCTCCGGCGCTCTGGCCGCCCTCCCCCCGGCCGCCGGGGGGAGAGCGGCGAGCCCA
>NW_020664561.1:40529040-40529224 GCF_002925995.2 Terrapene triunguis | reverse complement strand
CGCCCTCCCCCCGGCCGCCGGGGGGGAGAGCGGAGCCCCCACCGGGGCTCGCTGCCCTCCCCCCGGGGCGGCGAAAAAGCCAGAGCCGGCCCTGGCAGGATCCCTGATAAAAACTTTCCCTGTTCACAGAAGGTTAGTTTTTTTCATTTTAGAGTACGTAAGTGCATCAAACTTCACGTTTGAA
>NW_020664561.1:40474446-40528640 GCF_002925995.2 Terrapene triunguis | reverse complement strand
TCCCCCCGGGGCTCCGGCCGCCCCCCTCCCCCCCCGCGGGGGGGGGCGGCCGGAGGCTTTTTCGCCTGGGGCGGCGAAAAAGCCAGAGCCGGCCCTGATTGTATAGTCCCTGACTATGCACATAGAGTAAAAATTCCAAAGTCCCTAAGTCCCATTAATTTTCAGTGGAACATAGGTTCCTAAATGTCTATGTCACTTTTGAAGATAGGACTTTGGCTTCTAAATCACTTAGGTGCTTTTGAAAATTTTACCCATGGCCTTGTTGACATGAATGGAACCACCTGCAGAGAAAGGCACTACTAAACATGCATCAGGACCACAGAATCAGGACCTAAGCAGTACAGGATGCAATCCGCTGACAACACAAACCAGAAATTGCTATAGGCCTGATTCAGATACTTTTATACATGTTGAGTAGCACTTCACAAGTGGTCCCATTTATTTTAATGGGACTACTCACTTAGTAATGCACTATTCATCATGTATAAGCATATCTGTTAGGTTCAGTTATCCCACCCTTATTGGACATAGTAGTAAGAGCTATTCATAACAACCCAAGGCACAGTACTTCTATACTGGCAAGAAAGAGTTATATGTAGACTCTTATAATAATTTATATATTATTTAATATAATAACTCACTAATTATATCTTTCCTTTACTAGTATCAGAATGTTACAGTAGATGGAAATCTGTGGCAGTGTTGACAAAGTTTTCACCTGCTTTCGTTTCTTGTTGAATACACCCACCTGAGCACTTCCTCTGTAGCTGCCTTCATCACTACTCTCTGAAGAACCAGAACTGGAGGAAGAAGAGCTACTGCTGCTGCTTGGGACTTTCTTTCTTGGATACTGCAACAATTGAAGAATCATCCTTAATCAAGTGACTTACAAGACAGTTCACAGAAGGTGGTTCCACAAGTTATTTTTAACACTTTTCTTCTCAGTGGACCAAATCCTGCTCCCCCCCTGAGGTCAGTGAAACCAGTGTTTGGCCCTGCATGCAAAGAGCAGAAAATGTACCTGTTCTCTGTGTGCCGATGTGAACCGATACTGATAAATTTCTGGATCAGCCTGTGAAAATACACAAGAAGTGGAAGTAACTCCCATAAAAGCTGCTTTGGGTTACTGCTCGAAAAGATGCAGCACAAAATATGGCAAAATATTAGATAAGAATTTCAGTAATAAAATATACGTAACACTCAAATCTGAGTGACTCAGAGAATCTCAGAAGTTAGAGATGGAAAAGATCTATATTAGATCACCTAATCTATCACCATGATGGCAGAGAGCAATCATAGAATCATAGAATATCAGGGTTGGAAGAGACCTCAGGAGGTCATCTAGTCCAACCCCCTGCTAAAGCAGGACCAATCCCCAACTAAATCATCCCAGCCAGGGCTTTGTCAAACCTGACCTTAGAAACCTCTAAGGAAGTAGATTCCACCACCTCCCTAGATATCCCATTTCAGTGCTTCACCACCCTCCTAGTGAAAAAGTTTTTCCTAATATCCAACCTAAACCTCCCCCACTGCAACTTGAGACCATTACTCCTTGTTCTGTCATCTGCTGTCACTGAGAATAGTCTAGATCCATCCTCTTTGGAACCCCCTCTCAGGTACTTGAAAGTAGCTATCAACTCCCCCCTCATTCTTCTCTTCTGCAGACTAAATAATCCCAGTTCCCTCAGCCTCTCCTCATAAGTCATGTGCTCCAGCCCCCTAATCATTTTTGTTGCCCTCCGCTGGACTCCTGCCAATTTTTCCACATCCTTCTTGTAGTGTGGGGCCCAAAACTGGACACAGTACTCCAGATGAGGCCTCACCAATGCCGAAGAGAGGGGAATGATCATGTCCCTCGATCTGCTGGCAATGCTCCTACTTATACAGCCCAAAATGCAGTTAGCCTTCTTGGCAACAACGACACACTGTTGACTCATATCCAGCTTCTCGTCCAGTGTAACCCCTAGGTCCTTTTCTGCAGAACTGCTGCCTAGCAACTCGGTCCGTAGTCTGTAGCAGTGCATGGGATTCTTACGTTCTAAGTGCAGGACTCTGCACTTGTCCTTGTTGAACCTCATCAGATTTCTTTTGGCCCAATCCTCTAATTTGTACAATATATTTTTATTACTTTGCACAGTGCTCCATATGCTTCTAGTTTCCAGCCATTGTACAAACAGAGAAGTAAGAGTAAATTGTACTAGTGCCACTGGACTCTCTGGGTCTAATTCTGCCCTCAGTTATGTGAGTGTAACTCTCATTCAAGTCAATGAAGTTACTCCTGTGACGGGGCAGAATTGGTCCCTATATCATTAATTCATAATGCATAATTTCTTGATTTATGATAACAAAGTGCATAAAGTAACGTAATTATTATCAGAAATATAATTCATACAGACCTAAAAGAGTCTGAATGAGTTACCTGCTGTTTGGAATACTCGCTGTCACTGCTGCTGCTACAGCTCCTCACTGGTTTGTCCCTTTTCCCTTGCAGTTCTTTGTTTGCAGCATGATCCTCTTCACTGCTACTGCAGCTTCTGCTGTTACTACTGTCACTGTCACTGCTACTGCTGCTGCTGCTGCCACCACGACTACTACTGCTGCTGCTTCCTTCCCTTTGTCTAGGTTGCCATGTTTTGTCTTTCGTGTCTGTATTCCTGTATTTGTCACCAACAGAAGAGGAGGAGGAGGAGGAGGAAGATGATGATGAGGACGATGATGAGGATGAGCTGGATTGATACTTAGCAGCTGGATCTGTGCTAATTTCTGCAATTTTGGCTTTATCTTTCTTGGCGGCCTGCTTCTTAAGATGCTGATGTGCACTTCTGTTTGCAGCCTGCAAGTCCAATCAAATGTTACTTCGAAGAATTATATCAGTTAGCGAGAATCATTTTCCTATCATAGTCAGTGCAATGTTATTGAATTTAAAGCCACTTGCATGTTCTTGACTTTCCAGGAATAATAGCTTCATTGCTTTGGGAATTATATATTATGTGTCATGAGGAAAACATTCAGGCCTCCTATTCCCTTATGTTGGAAACAATCCATCTAAAGTACAGGAGATTTGGTGATTCTTCCTCCAAATCATTTGGCAGGGTTAGCCCTGCCTCTTGACGAACAGGGCACTTTGCCCCATAAACCTAGCTTTTCAGATGCAGGATATCCGCAGGACACAGGAGAAGCTTTCTGGAGGCCCAAGATCTCCACACTGCTCCCTTGATTCCCATCCTCCTTTGTAGCACAGCTCCCTTTGGGGTCTAGTCAATTTCACATTCTGTATCTCACCATATACTAGCACAATGCTGCAATGTTTGAATTGTAAACACTGAGAGGGAAAGTTTCATATAGAATCATAGAACTGGAAGGGACCTCGAGGGATCATCTAGTCCAGTCCCCTGCACTTGTGGCAGGATTAATTATCTAGACCATCCGTGACAGGAGTTTGTCTAACCTGCTCTTAAAAATTTCCAATGATGGAGATTCCACAACCTCCCTCGCCAATTTATTCCAGTGCTTAACCACCCTCACAGTGAGGAAGTTTTTCCTAATGTCCAACCTAAACCTCCCTTGCTGCAATTTAAGCCCATTGCTTCTTGTCCTATCCTCAGATGTTAAGAAAAACAATTTTTCGTCCTCCTCCTTGTAACAACCTTTTACGTACTTGAAAACAGTTATCATGTCCCCCCCTCAGTCTTCTCTTTTCCAGACTAAAGAAACCCATTTTTTTCAATCTTCCCTCAGAGGTCATGTTTTCTAGACTTTTAATCATTCTTGTGGCTCTTCTCTGGACTCTCTCCAATTTGTCCACATCCTTCCTGAAATGTGGTGCCCAGAACTGGACACAATACTCCAGTCAAGGCCTAATCATAGTGGAGTAGAGCAGAAGAATTACGTCTCGTGTCTTGCTTACAACACTCCTGCTAATACATCACAGAATGATGTTCACTTTTTTTGCAACAGCGTTACACTGTTGACTCATATTTAGCTTGTGATCCACTATGACCCCCAGATCCCCTTCCGCAGTACTCTTTCCTAGGCAGTCATTTCCCATTTTATATGTATGCAACTGATTGTTCTTTCCTAAATGAAGTACTTTGCATTTGTCCTTATTGAATTTCATCCTATTTACTTCAGACCATTTCTCCAGTTTGTCCAGATCATTTTGAATTTTAATCCTATCCTCCTGCCCAGCTTGGTATTGTCTGCAAACTTTATAAGTGTGCTCTCTATGCCATTATTTAAATAATTGATGAAGATATTGAACAGAACCAGACCCAGACTGATCCCTGCGAGACCCCAGTCAATATGCACTTCCAGCCTGACTGTGAACCACTGATAACTACTCACTGGGAATGGTTTTCCAATCAGTTTTGCACCCACCTTATAGTAGCTCAATCTAGGTTGCATTTCCATAGTTTGTTTATGAGAAGGTCATGTGAGACAGTATCAAAAACTTTACTAAAGTCAAGATATACCACATCTACCACTTCCCCCCATCCACAAGGCTTGTTACCCTGTCAAAGAAAGCTATCAGGTTGGTTTGACACAATTTGTTTTTGACAAATCCATGCTGACTGTTACTTTTCACCTTATTATCTTTTTGCAAATTGATTGCTTAATTATTTGCTCCATTATCTTTTCAGGTACAGAAGTTAAGATGACTGGTCTGTAATTCCCCAGGTTGTCCTTATTTCCCTTTTTATAGATGGGCACTATATTTGCCCTTTTCCAGGCTTCTGGAATCTCTCCCATCTTCCATGACTTCTCAAAGATAATCGCTAATGGCTCAGATATCTACTCAGTCAGCTCCTTGAGTATTCTAGGATGTATTTCATCAGGCCCTGGTGACTTAAAGACATCTAATTTGTCCAAGCAATTTTTAACTTGTTCTTTCCCTATTTTAACCTCTTCTGATCCTACCTCATTTTCACTGGCATTCACTACATTAGACATCAAATCACGACCAACCTTGGTGAAAACCGAAACAAACAACAAACAACTTCTTTATTTGAAATGTAATAATAAGATACTGAATAGGTCTGATTTGATTAGGCTTTTAACTCTTATTTCCCTCCTTTTTAGTTTAACAAGCCTAAACTACCTGACACTGTCCCTGCAGCATATACTTTTCTTACTCTTTAGAAAATATTTATAGTTCTAACTAAATCAAACTCTGTTTTTTTCTGCAGCTTTCCCTCTAATTTTGTAGGACCATTTATTTTGTTTTGGGATTTTTTGTTGTTGTTCAATTATCTTTCATTTCAAACCAAGTCAATTACCTTAAATATACTTTCAATTCCTAGGATCTTCTTCAGTTTTGTTTGAACCAAGTCATCTGGAGTTGAATCATCATCTTCCTCTGACACTGGGGTTACCAGCTGGATTATTCTGAAAGCTGCTCTGGATCCTGCCTGAATCTCCAGCTGTATTTTGTCAATAGCAGCATCTGTACGGACTAAACACCAGACACATGCATTAAGGGATATACTGCTTTAGTTGTACTGATGTGGATAAATGGAAATTTTTGTGCATAATACGATACCTGGTTTCAAAACTAATTTGATTTCATGCTCTCCAACCAATCTGTATAGAAATGTATCTTTTAAGAAAGCAGCATCTCGTAATTGCAGATTAAGGCAGGTTTGGCAACCCAAACTATGTAATTTGCTACAAAAGACTCGTGCATAAGATCTTCCTCCAGCTCTGTGGTGAAATTCCTCTTCTGGGCCATAGGAATATTTCTCAGACATCCCGTCAGAAGCTGTTCTTTGCTGCATTAAACAGAAACATGGCAGGTTTAAGGGGAATTGGAGGGGAAGCAAAAGTGACTCAAAACTGGTGCAGGACTCCCAAGCAGCAGCTGGCCCACTCTTAAAGGGGATTCCCAGCATGAAGGGCACTTAGCAAAGCAGAGCCTGGGGCTCTGTTACCATTTGCACTGATTCCCACAGGGCTTGGGAAGCAAAATGCACATCCTGCTCCCTGCCCTCTCCATCCTTCCTGAGGCCTACACCTTCCACGTGGATCTGATGTCCCGGGGAAGCCTCTCTATGGGGTACTGGGAAGAGGAAGAGAGCCCCATGGATATGGATGATCCCTCCTACTGTGAAGAAACAGCCAGATCTGCACACTTAGGATCTACTCTGCACAGAAATGAGAGGAATGAGAAGACCAAGAGTAAAAATTCCATCACTTGGCCCATTACATTCTACGGCAGCAATGTATATGATTTTAATGGTCTGAACACCTAAGTCCCATTGATTTCAACAGGAGTTATGGGAGCTCAGCATTTCTGAAAATCAGATCCATTATTTATCTATCTGTTCATCCATCTATTCATTATCTATCCATCCATCTATCCACCCATCTATCTACCTATCCATTAGCTATCCATCTATTATCTATCTATCCATCCATTATCTATCCATCTATCTATAATATACAAATACAGGAGTGTTAATTACCGTCATGGCACCATTTATTGAAGTCCTTTCTGGTGATTTAAAACGTTGCTCAGAGACATCCGATACAGCTTCTTCTGGTAGAACTGAAGATCTCTTTGCTGAAGTTATCTCTTCCACATTTCTTGAAATAGCATAAACTTTAGTCCTGTGGGGATAGGCACAATACACTACTTGTAAATGGCTCTATCAATAATATACTTTATTCTGATTTTTCACAGGCCTGCTATTTTTAATCCAGAAGAGATAGAGGTGATGGTAGTTGGCAGAAGAAAGCAATCTGAAGAAATAACAAGGGTTTTGACTGCTCTGTTTGTTGGTGGAGTCTACTCATCCCTTTCAAAAGACATTCACAACCTTGAGTTTGTTGGGGGCTCTCTCTTACTGTTGGATTCCCATGTAACCATAGTGGCTCAGAGTACTTTGTTTTATCTGTGGATAATAAAGGTAATCTATGACCTCTCCTTGCCACAGATACTGCCTTTGTCATGTCCAGATTGGACAACTGCAATACATTCTAAATGGAGCTGTCATTGACGCTGCCCTTCATCTACTTAGTGAAATGCAAACTACAACTGTTCTCCATGTACTGCCCCGGCTCCCCATCTGCTTCTGGTTGAAATCAGGTGTTGGTTCTATCCTGCAAAGCCCTACATGATTTGGATCTGGCTCTTTTAGAGATTGTCTCTCTCCCTAAGTCCCACCAAAACTGCTGAGATGAACTGATGTGTTTTGAGGACATTCTGTAGCTGTGATGACTTGAGGATTGGAGGTAGAGCACTTTCAGTCTAGGTCCCACCTATGGAACTCCTTCTCTCAAGTGGCCCTCCAGAACTTAAATTTACTGCCCTGCTGAGTACAGTTCAAGACACATCATGTTATGAACAATGGCTCTGCAGTGGGCTATTTATGGTTAATTAGAGTCGATACAGTATGTTGCTTAATATGACAGTCCCATTTAATCGGTTTCATATTTCTAGATGCTAACAGCATGAGCGCATAACAATTATTAACTAAATAAAATGTTAGAGTAGTTCAGCTCTGTATGAGCCAAACAAAGGATTATAAAGGCAGGGGCATTTAGAAGTGCAATAATGGCAATTACTCTACGAGTTAACTTGTATTTAACCACCAGAAGTGCACTGGGCCTGATTCTGTAGTCCTTACTTAGGCAAAATCCTCAATGGCTTCTTTGCCTGAGTCAGGACTTCAGGATGAGGGCCATTAAATGACAGAGGACTGAAATTGCCAGTAAAGTGAAATACAAAAAAATACATCCTGAACATGGTGAACAAAAGAAAATATTTAGCATTCTATAACTATCCTACTACAGCAAAGTCTTAGCAAAAAGCCGTGTCTTTAACATTTTATAATAGGTAATTCACCATCAATTGTACAGAAGAGTTAAAACTAGGGTGACCAGATAGCAAGTGTGAAAAATCAGGACGGGGGTGAGGCATAATAGGAGCCCATATTTTAAAAAGCCCCAAATATCGGGACTGGTCCTATAAAATCGGGACATCTGGTCACCGTATTTGAAAGTAAACAAAGTAAATATAACTGCTGTACCTTGCAGTCACTAGCTCAGTTTCCTGGTGGCACGGAGTTGTTTCAAACTTCAAACTTTTATCTTTCATGTTTATTTTGGCATAAAATTTCATTGGGATGTTGGCACGGAACTTGGCATGAAATTCAAGACCACTCTGAAAGTACTGTGTATTGATTCCCATCATTGCCACTGTATGCGTGTATATGCTGAAAGAGACGGAAAATACAAACATGCATAACCATATACATTGATAAATATATACTTAGAAAGCACACTTTCAAATGTAGAATTCCCTGTATATAAATATCTTTTTTGGAAATCAGAGTTTGCTGCTATAAGAGGGAAAATGTCAATCAATCTATTGACAGACAAAGAGATATACCACAAATGTGGAGGTGAGATCCATGTGACGAATTGCAGAGTCATGTGATAAATGAATTTAACATGGACTGTTAGACCTCCTCACCTGCCCTCTTCACTTCTAATCCATCACCCCAGTTCTTATTCTAATATTAGAAAACCCTGAGCTCTTTCAAACAGCTGCTAGTTTTAAAAAAACAACTAGCTCCAAAAATATTTCTTCTCCCCCCCACTCCCCTCCCCCGCAAAAAAAAAATTACACTAGCCTGAGGCCCAGGATGACCATATTTAGTGCTGCACCAGTAGCAGCTTTTTTTCTATGTAAAATGTCATGACTTTACATCTGATATCACTCATCCCTGAAGGGGCAGAAATAGAAGCTTTATGGGAAGTAGTAGAATCCCAATTTGGATCCAGCACACACTGATAGCACTGCAAGGTCTGGGATAACATGACATTTTTTAGGCATAGAAAAGCTATTTTATGTCTTGTTTAGAGATATTTATATGGTTCGCTCTGAGGCCTGTACAACTGGATTAATGATGACTAAGTCACCCAGCAGTGTAGGCACAAAAAACCATAATTCCAGGATATTTTTTTTAATGCTCTGTAATGTATGTGGCAAGTCTAGAACATGATGTAGTATGGAATAAAAGGTTTAACAGCACCTATTTGGATTGACCTATATAACTTACACATGGCTTCACCCTCGTGAATAATTCAGCTATCCCAAATCCCTGCCAATAAAATTATACCATACCATCATATTTATATACATATATATCCTAGTTTTCCTCACCTTGGGTTGATATCAGCATGAAGTTGCACATTGGCATCAAAGAACTGCAAAGGTTTAAAACTGCCAGATAAAGAGGGGGACATATTTACACCAACTGTAAGAGATAGAAAAGAATTATAGCAAAGGCAAAACAATAAATTAAGAGTTCCAAATTGACAGTTTTGTTAAAATAATAATAATTAGCACTTAGGTAGCGCCATTTCATCTTCAAAACACTTTACAGAATTAAGAAGGGCCCAGTTTTACCCTTGTAGTGCCCACTAAAATGAATCAGGAGTTACATACCTGTATTCAAGGGCAGCATTTATACCCAGCTAATTAATTCTCACAGCACGTATGACGTAATGATGTATTACTACCTCCATATTAGAAATCGGGAACCTGAGACAAAGAAGGTAGGCGATATGCCAAGACTACAGAGGGATTTAATGTTAGACCAGGGATTAGAACTCTGAAATTCCTATGTGTTGAGGTGAAACCATTAAATGATGCTTTTCAAAACTCACCGTTGGCTGCAGCATGTATCAGACCAGTACTATATAAACTGAGTTCTAGTGGCAGGCCAACGCAGGTAGGGACAATGTGCCGAACTTCTCCTGCCAATATTGCCTGTGTCCATTGTCCTGCAATGCCTCTTTGGATTTGATTGATCACGTTCTTCACTAACATGTGCCTATCTGATGATTCAGTCAGAGCCTACAAAGGGACAAAGATCCAGAAGGTTAAGTGGAGGGAACAGAGGGGCAGGGAGGAAACTGTGAAGCCCCTCAGACAAAACAGAAAAATAGGAGCAATCAATACCTTCACTGTCTGTTGAATGAGCTCCTTGTTGACATCAGCAAAGGCGAGCTCATGGCCAAATACTTTTACATAGGCTGATATGAGTGGGTTTTCAGGAGGCAGTTCCTTCCATCCCAGAAGCTAGAGAAAAAATGTTGCTTAATATATAGGACTGTATTAACAAATACTGGGTCAAATCCTGAGGATGTTACTAGGCTTATTCAGGCAAAACTACCATTGACCTCACTGTGAATTTGCCCATGTAGCACCTGGGTAAAGACCGTGGTAAACAGTGGGCTACATCATAAAGAAAACAATCCTATACAACAATCATTTTTTAAAGAAAATTGATATATTGTATGTTAACATGCACTTTAATTTTTGCATTATTACCATCATCATCATCTGTACTGGCACCAATTAGGATCAAGGCACCCTTGTGTTAGGCACTGACACATATACAGTGAAAAGATGGTGCCTATCCCAAAGAGCTTGCAGTGTATGTCTAGATATGTCATTTGGGGCTTACTCATGTACTCCTCATTCACTGACACTTCCGTGGGAGTTTCGGCTGGGTAAGAAATGCAGTACCAGGCATTCCAGTAATATATTTCAAACAGATGTGAAGAAAGAATACACATACCGTTTTCCCAAGCACCTTCAATTTTTTGTATGTGTCATATTCAGCAAAGGGGATGTTCTGTTTCCTGACGAGCTCTGTTAGGCCTTGTGATTGGAGAGCCACCTATGCAAAACAAATAAAATCAGGCAGACCAGAATATGACACAGTTAAAACAGAGAGAGTGAAGGAGTATCAAAAATTAGTCTTTACTAGGTGAAAGCCATGAGAAAACTATTAATGATGGAGAGAGAAAATATGGAGCACCAGATTTAACCACTGTCATGAGCAGTCGTGACTCCATTAAAGTCAATAAAATTACATCTGTGTATCTAGTAATGGATCTGGCTCAACGAGTAGCGGGAAATCCCTAATATAACCTTTACACATATATATGATAGGCAGTTATGGTTCAGGTTTACAGACAGATATTCAGTGAGCCTTCTGAGATTTCCTTTACTTTTGTTACATTTTATTCCATACTGAATGCTTTCATAGCCTCTCTCATCAGAGTCTATAGGCCAAGAGGGCCAAGGACAAATGCAATCAGACTCCCTCCCCAAGCCTTCCCTCTGCACCAGCCCCTATTCAGGGCTGTGGTGAAATGCTGCAGTCCATCCAGAAGGCTTCCATGAGAAATATTTGTATAGGTCTGATTGTTATTCTAAATGTAATATTTACCTCGACAAAATCAGTTGCGGTATTTGCATAGTAACCTCTCAGTTTCATAATTATCGCAGATGGCAACATACTGCTTGGACTGTTCATGAGATAGACTCTTCCAATTGCGCCAGCTCTATATTTCGCTATAGTAGAAATCAAAATACAGCAGAGATTTGGTTTTCACTGTAGTGTCCAATGATATCTTGTGCACATAAGGTATAGTCACCATATGTGTGTAATCATGTAAATGAGTCTGTCAGCATTGATTTCTATGGGTTGCCCAATCTTCATATACAAAGTCTCTCTGAGGGGAGAATTTAGAATCATGTCCATTCTGGGAGGTGAGGCGGCAGGTCTGAGGAATATTGGGTCTCTATACAAATACCTCAGTCCATAGCTGAAGTCTAGAGATCCATAGTATTCTCCATAGATCCTGAGACATCTGCAGTTTAGTTTTTCCTACTGCAGGAATGGACAAATCCCACTGCCAATGGCAGGATTTCAGTTGAAATTCAGGGCATTTCATAGCTTTTCTATGGGAATTTTCTAAGAATATAGTATTAGCCAAAGCAGTTCCACAGCATATCTGGTACTCACGGTAATAACCACCAATGTGAATAACCTTGCTGTACCGATAGCTCAGCCTGTCAAGTCTTGGGCTCAGTAGTTTAAGGGCAATGTTGCAAGCAGCAGATCTAAGTAAAATGAATAATAATGCTCCATAATAACTGAATTCACTTTGCATTTATACTTAGAAAATTGTAATGGAAATCACTACTTACAATGGAAAGTTTTACTTCTCTTTTTACTTACACATTATAGAGCTGTGGGATCCTGCTTATTGCCAAAACCTTCATATGGGAATATGTGAAACTGGCGACCTGCAAACTGCTCTCCGTTAGCAGAGCATTGGCCATAGTTGTTACGAGAGGAAGAGCAGGCTTAGTTTCAAAGATGACAACACAAGCCATCATTCGGACAGTAGGAGCAAGTGAATGGTCCACAAAGATCTGGAGAAGAATTTCCCGTACCTGGAGGGGGAAAAAAACACATTTCCAGATCCTGATAACTTCTTAGGGTGTATTCTCCCTTTAAAAGAATGCAGTTTGCACTGGTGAGTCACCCACACATATTGAGGGAGGATAAAACTGAAAGTATGGCCGTCTTTGCAACGTAGGCACTGATGCACAAAGATAAGTATTGTTGGGGCACAATGAACAGAAGTGGGGGGGAATTGCCATTAATAATATGCCCAGTCTTGCAGTTTAGGATGACCTAATTCCCACTGACATCAGGGAGAGTATAGTGTGTGCAATTAGGGAAGGATCAAAGTAATTTGTATTCACCATTGCTTACACTACTTGCTATCAGTGGGACTTCCGTACATAGATTGTAGTCACTTAGATAC
Organism: Terrapene triunguis; assembly: GCF_002925995.2. NCBI lineage: Eukaryota > Metazoa > Chordata > Testudines > Emydidae > Terrapene > Terrapene triunguis. The sequence goes on along the minus strand of NW_020664561.1, from coordinate 40,516,004 downwards.
CACAGTAATGAGCATGGTATAAAGGCACAGACAGACACATAGACAGTGGATTAACACACACACTCTCTCCCCTGTATTATTTAAGTTCATAAAAGATCACAACATATGGTATAGGAAACAGTATTCTTTTTCATCTGTAGTTTATAATTCTCATAAAGAATCCTAAAAAACAAGAAAGTGCCTATCCTCATTACATTTTTATAGTTTTACTTTTTAGAATGAGATCCCGCAGTCCTTTTCTACTTAAAATTCCCACTGATGTCAGTGTGAGCTTTGAGTGCACAGCAACCACACAATCAGGAATGCCTGTAATACTGATTATACACTTTTATTTGATTTTTTATTTATCCTCACATTGATCAACTTTCATCTTATGCATTAATCTATTATTTATGTCCAGCCATATATATGTGAAGAGCTAAGGGCAGATCCTCAGCTGTATAAATTGCAATAGATAGGCACATTGGTGTCAGTGGGCCTATGCAACTTCATACCAGCTGGGAATCTACCCCTAGTACATTTCCTAGCAGTGCTAGAGACAAAACAATCAACAAACCTGGTGAATGGAACCATTTTTGAGAACCCATGTCATGAGCCATGTTAAAATGATTTAACAATATTTTACTCCTTCTGAATTAAAATAAGACCATTTCTTGTCTTAATTTTAAAGTCTCATATAGCCACAATATGGTGTATCGGTCGCAAATTATTTTGGGCTCAAACTTACTTCCACTGCAGTCAATGGCCAAACTCTTCTTGATTTCAATGAGACCAAGGTCAGAGGGAGCAGTCTTTAATTGTGTACATAAGCAGCATTACAGGTCTAGGAGGTACAACATTAAACAATGCAAACCAGATCCTCAGTTGGGGTAAATCAGTGTAGTTCCACTGAAGTCAATGGAGCTATGCTGAGAATCTGGCCTTGGGTATCTGATATTACATACTGAGTTCACAAACAGTGTGTCACTGACTTGACCTGCATTACATCCTGTATTCTTTATGTCCGATGAGTTTGTTTAAACAATAGTTTCACTTACTTTTGCAGGGTCTTTCCTGGCTATTTTTCTCAAGGCCAAAACAGCATCAATATAAATTCTAACTGGAAAAGCCATCGCGGCAGGTGAAAATATTGGCAAGAACTTCAGGATGCGCTTGATACTGGCTGGTTCTCCTGCATTGCCAATGGCTTTCAGAGCCAAGGCCATGTCATCTTCATGGTTCTTGCTGATTGCCTCGGCTGCAAGGTCGTGGAGGGGCTGCAAACAAAGCAAGAATGTGTAGCTTTGTTAATTCAGATAATAATCTCGCGTGTACACACTGCCATCCTTGCCCACAGGGAATAAAAAGCCTTTCGCTCCAAGACTTTGCTCTCTTCTTTGAGCTGAACCTTGCACATTTCACTCCCAGGCTCTCATTACCATAGTGCCAAATATAGAAAACAGCAAGTAGCACTCACTGACTAGTGTAACTTTCCCTGTGTTATAGCTGGGCCAGGTTCATCCCTGTTCACCCGTCCATGGAGTTGCAAATTGCACCTTCCCACACCAGCCTGGCCCCTGAGCCCTGGGGGAATTCACAGAGAGGGTGACTCTCTCAGTGATTCTATTGCAGCTTCCAGAGCCCCATAAAACAGGCACCAAATTCAGTATTGACAACACCCCTGGCAATCTCCATTAGGCGTTGCTAAATGTGTTCCCCTATATTCTCATAACTTCATCTGAATGTTTTCTGCTTCCCAGATTCATTGGGTAGGATTGACCCATATGACAAGGACAGATTACTTTTGTAAAGGCTTTCCTTTGTTTAGCCCTTTTGTGCTGGTTTTCAAGGTTTAAACACATTCTGATGTCAACAGACCATCCATCTCAGTACTCTGGTACTTATGAACATAGGAATAGACCTCCATAGTCTGAAGACAATGATCAGAGAAGATCTGGGGACAGTGTACAATCATGAAGTTTCTTCTTAAGATGGTCATTTTAGGAGCATGACTTGGGATATGTCTGGAGCTTCATTTATAGTGGCATTGAGGAGTAATGGTAACAATGTAGTAGCATGTACAGGAACATATACCATAGTACTCTTATTATAATCCTACAAGTTGCCACTCATTGTAAATTCAATTTCAACTTGTTTAGAGAATCCATTTTCCTTATGGACTATCACCACTTGCATTCAAAATTCTGAACGGTTAAGGTTTTTCAAAGAGCTTCTACTCACCTTCTAATTTTGTTTGTGATTTTGCAGTTGATCACAGCTGCAAATGATGGAATTTAAACCTCCATTGTCCTGATTTACACTCAACTAGGTGGGAACTAACCTAGAGGCAGTTTCTGAAATTTCTTCAGGTATTAAAAAATCTGAAATAAAACCCACTCACCTGAAGAATTTTATTAGGACAAGATGATGACACAGAACAATATCTGTTTATCATGGAACCATATGCCAGGTAAGCAAGCTTGCGAAGCATAGGAGCTTTCTGAATTCGGAAGCTGGTCACTAGATCCTGCAGAAGTAAGAAGCAGCACATCTTAATACTGGTATCCAGTAAAAATCATATTTAGTTGAATGTTCACCTTACCTATTAGAACAAACCAGAAACTATCTTGGATTTTCCTAGGTATTTTCAGTAAAAAGAAATCAGACTTGTAACAATTTCAGACATATGACCAGGATGTGAAGTTGCTGTGATATTACTGACGGTAACTAATTTTTCTCACACATTAATGATCAGAGTGGGTCTAAATTGTCCACATTTCTATTTTTGGCCGAAAAAAATGATAAAAATTTTCATAGATTTTTGGGGGGGATTTGACCAGCTATCATCAAATATCCAAGGTGTTTAAACATTTTCAATGATTGAAAAATTTCATCAAAATATCAACATTTTTCTAATTACCCATAACTTTACAGTGAACTGCTTTAAAGAGGAAATATGTCATATCCACCACATATCATTGTGTAAATTCACTAATAAAAGTGGATTGTGGCCTACTAGTAGAAGGAGGACTCACCACATGGACACTACACCACACGCCAATATCCTGGACACCACGATCAGCTTCAACAATGGAATCCTATAGACAACTATATACAAGAAACCCACGGATCACCACACCTACATTCACAGATCCAGTTACCACCCCAAACACACCAAGAAATCTGTTATCTACAACCAGGGACTCAGATACCACAGAATATGCTCTAAGGGGAAAGTCCAGGATGTACACCTTAACACACTTAAAACCGCCTTCACCATACAAGGACACTCCCCCAGAGAAGTAGATCACATCATGGGACAGGCCATCCAAATACACCGAGAGAATCTGCTTCAATACAGAAAAAACACCTGCTTTGACTGTGCAAACCTAGTTGTTTCCTGCCACCCCATACTGGGGCCCATACAGGGTATCATTCAACAATTACAATCCAGACTCGATGGGGACCACATCTGGAAAGAAATCTTTCCCAGGCCACCTCTTCTGGCCTTCAAACAGCTGCCCAGTCTCTCCAAGCTCATCATCATAAGCAAGCTCCACATATATCAGGTCCTACCAACTAAAGCGGCACCAGACCCTGCCATAACAGATGCAAAACCTGCAGATGTATCTCCACTGCTATAATGATAAAAAAAACCACAACACATCTTTCAAGATCAATGGGTCTTACACATGCCTGTCACAACATGTGGTGTATCTCATCCAATGCACTAAATGCCCCAGTACAACTATGTGGGTGAAACTAGACAATCACTACATTCTCAAATGAACTCAAACAGAAAGATGTTTAAAGATAAAAACACCATATCAGGCGTGGGTGAACACTTTTCACAAAATGATCACTCCATATCTGACCCCTCAGTTCTCGTCCTTAAAGGAAACCTGCACAGCACCTTCAAAAGACAAGCCTGGGAGCTTAAATTCATAATGTTGCTATCCTATGGCTGCAGTGATGTTAACTGGACACTTCACTTTGAATAGTCTCTTAGAATGTAACTACTTCTGGTAAACAATCTGTTCCACCCTGTGTTTAGCATGACAATAAGGGCAGATCTACACTGCAGCATTACTTCAGTATAACTACATCTCTCAGGGTACGTCAGGATAAATCTATCGGGGATCGATTTATCACGTCTAGTGTAGACGCGGATAAATCGATCCCCGATCGCTCTGCCGTCGACTCCGAAACTCCACCATGGCGAGAGGCGGAAGCGGAGTCGACGGGGGAGCGGTGGCCGTCAATCCCGCGCCGTGAGGATGCGAAGTAAGTGATTCTAAGTCGATCTAAAATACGTCGACTTCAGCTACGCTATTCTCGTATCTTAGATCGATCCCCCCCCCCCCAGTGTAGACCAGGCCTCAGGGATGTGAAAAATCCCCACTCCTGACTGATGTAGTTATACCAACCTAAGTGACAGCATAGACAGTTCTATGTCGGTGGGGGGGCTTTTCCTGCCGACATAGCTACTACCTCTCGTGGGGGATTAACTACGCCGACGGGAGAGCTCTCTCCCATCAGCGTAGAGCGAATTCATTAAAGCATTACAGCTGCACTCATGCAGCTGTGCCAGTGCAGCATTTTAAGTGTAGACTTGCCCTGAGTACCTGTCCTACACCTGAAGAGCAGCTCTGTGTCGTTTGAAAGCTTGTCTCTTTCACCAACAGGAGATAGTCCAGTAAAATATATTAACCCCTGCCCCCCCCCCTTGTCTCTCTAGTAGAAGAATTACAAGACAACAGAATGAGGAATGATCCTATGTATTGTACTCACTGCTACAGCTTGTAAAGTGTGATCATCAGCTTCGGATAAATGGAAGGCGAGAGCGATTGTCAGAGCTGATTCCAAATAGCTGAGGTCCTCATTATGAATTTTTTGCTTAAGGAACATGAATGTCTCAGTAGTTCCTGCTGCACAGATTGCGCTCAATAACCAGCGCCTGTAAACAAGAGGAGGCATCTATGATTTTCATTGTCAGAATTTCTCTATTCAGAAGTGTTGATTGAGAGTGATACAGTCAATTACCTATATTGAGGTTTATCGGCACATTGTTTCCAAAGAGACTCAAGGTTTTCAGGCGTTGCCACACGACAAAGCTGTATAAGTTCTAAGAATTTGGCTGGAGCTTCTCTATTGTACCCTTGTTGATTATGCTGAATTAATTGTTGCAGTATTTCTACTATCTGATACAAAAACAGAAGGCAGAAGGGATTACAAGATATCTTAAGTGTCTGAAATAATTTGCTGATCTTCCATCCTTTATAAATAATGAAAGAGCCTAAAATATTAAGCATCTTATACCTGTGATTTAGGATTTTTCATCTTTATTAGATGAATTGGCATCTGGAGTAGTTCTCTTGCAAAATCATAACGAAGACTTCCATAGTTTTGCAACTGAATTTCTGATGTGCTTGCTTGACTGTTTCTAATATCATTCAAAGTAAGTTCTTGCCTGCAAGGAAAAGAGTGAAATGTAGCATAACATTTTACTTCGGGTGCTCCATTTGTCTAAGCTAAATCGAGTGGATATTATAGCTGAATGAAAGACTCCCAACAATAATTTCACATTGTCTGCAAATGGATCAGAAAATTCTCAAATTTATTCATTATTCAAAATCATTGAAATTTCTTGAGGTTATCATTTTACATTTGCAGATTGTTCACAAACTGTTCAGTAAGAATATTAACAAGTCACTCCATGTTGGTTATTTATATAAGCCATTAGGGTGTTGGGAGGCTTAACTGATGTTTGTAAACACATGGAGATCTCTGGCTAAAAATATCAAGTGTACAATATGAGCGTGTATGAAACTTGCAACAACATGAACATTTTTACAGTAAAAAGTTTAGATTTAAACCTCACAGCTTCTCTATCATTTTAACAAGGCAAACCGAGGAGACATTAGTATTAACAGCATCTTACTGATATTTACATTTCTCAGATATTTCGGTTTACTTACCCATGGCATGTACCCTATGCAAAAGTGAAATGCCACGAACAGCAATTTGGGCTGCATTAATTACAGAGAAGAAACTTAGATACAGGCAGAGACACGTAAGGCCAGATCACTCCTCTGAATGCCAAAAACTAACGAAAGAACCATCCAGTTGCAGCATTTTTGTTTTATTCCCAAAGCCTTGGTGAATGTATTTTAAATGTATTCTCCCAGTTCTGATCATTATACTCATTTACAGTGTAATGGCTGAGGCCTACCTTGCTTCCGTGACAGCAACACCAGCAGGTTCACTGAAAGGGGAGATCTGATAGACCTGCTGGGACACAGCTTGTGTGATCAGGGTGCCAGCATCTGTGTATTTCATTTTGTAGGTGAATGCAGCTGTTCCTTTTATGATCTTTTCTTTCTAAAAGGGCAAAGAACTCATAGTAAATGAGAACAGACCATTGTTTAACTCCAGCTTTATTATGAATGGGCCAAATTCACCATTGAAATGAGTATACTCCATCTCTGTTTAAATCAGTTCAGTGATATGTGTATACGCCTGCAGTTAATTTGGCATTATAGGTTTATATGTTCCATACCAGTGGGCAGGTAGCACAAGGGCGGATGTAAGCCATTCCAATGTTCTTCAGCACTTTATCCTGGCAGTTGTTGAGGTCTTTGGTTTTGAATACTGTGACTCGATTACTCTTCTTGTCTTCCTGGATAATGTACCTTGTATGGCAGACACCTCCAATCCCGGCCTACAGAGATTGATAGAGCTTAATTGCATTTCTCATTTGAAACAGACTTTAATTCCAGGACAAGGAGCAGGTGAACAAGTAACCTTCCTGGAAACTGTATCTGAACCAAAATATATAATAAAATTATAATAAAAAATGAATGTTTGTTCTTATGGCAAAGTAGAATTAGAAAGGAAAAACAAACCTCTTGCAAGTCATATGCATTCTGTGACTTTTTGACAGTTATCTGCAACATGTTCATAATCCCTCTCATTAGGTTAACACATGTGACAGGAGTATCTTTGGGGGCATAAATGTTCCCAAACTGCCCTCTGTTGTATTCAAACTTAAAGAGTTGGGTGAGGCATGATGAAATTGTCTGGATGAGTTTGGGAGATCGAGTGAATGGATCTCTGGGCCAGATTCCATTGTATTCATCCAGCTGTGGAGATAGGATCTGAGAACAAAATACAGACAACACACCTGTCAAAATTTTTGTCAGTTAAAAATATTTCCCCAAGAGAAGAATCTGAGCTCCATCACAAAGCCACTTGTCCAAACATTGCATAAAATTGTCTCCTTTCCTTTCCTGTACTTGGGTCTGGGATGAGGCTGTCAAGACACAATTTCCACAAAGGATTTCTGCCTACCCAAAGTTCTGACAGAGAATAAAACAAATCATGCAACCTTCATTAGTCCCACAAACCTGGTAGTGCCATCTGAATGTTCAAGTGGAGAGTGAAAACCCTGATTACACAGACCATCTGCTAGGGAGGGAAATACCTTCCCTATCCCCAAAGCTTCAATCAGCTTTCACACAAAGTGTTCTGGGAAACGCAGCAGAAACACTGCTTATGTGTGCCTCCATATACAAATGTTTAGAATTATGGCTGCTGGCCACTGCAGCACAAAAACATCATTGGTTAGGAGAATGAGAGGACCATTGTTTTTAATAGGGGAGGAGGAAGGATCTCTGGTTCCCACCAGCACAGATATTATGCCCTTCCCTCTGGAGGTGTGAACCAATTATAGTGCTAGCAGCCTATAAAAGGTGTTTAATTTTACAAGTACTTGCTTGTAATCTAGAGATGTGGCGGGAAGGGGGCTGTAAAAACAGGACATCTCCTATATATAATTCTGATTTTATTCTAAGCCTTGATTAGTGACTGCTGATAAGTGTGGACTGCCCCTTTGTCATTTTAACCTACTTCAATATTCTGTAATTCAGAATCCTTGCACATTGCCCTCACTGATGTAAAGACAGGGCTACAGAAACAATAGACATTTAGGGTCAATTTTTGGTTTCTTTTACACCAGTGAAACGCGTAAGAGTTCAGCTGGGTGTCTCCAGTATAACCATGATCAGAATTTAGCAAAGTGAATAAATATTTCTAACAGATATTATATTGTTTCCATTCAGATCTTTCCTTGTGTTATCATTATCCTATCGTACAGTGAGGTACATCATAAATTATGTTGGTGTGGCACAAATCCATTTGTTACAGTAAATGTAACAAAGAAAAATAGCTTCTGGGCCAAATTCTGGCAGTGTGTGTGTATATATATATATATATATTTCCCCACATTTGTCTCATTTCCATTTGCTTAGATGCTTAGACCCCTTTTCTCTTGCCATGTTTTAAACCATTGAATGTATTTTTTCGAATGAATAGGAACACTCCTAGAGCTGGGATAGTATTGTTGTAATTTTCCAGTTCTGAATAAAAATTAAGCTAAACAATAAAACCAGGTGTGACATTTTATCTACAGCATTCAGCTTTTCTCAAGCTATGGAAAAAATATGACAAAATGGGGTTATTTCATTCTTGAATTTTTATTAACTTTCTTTTTAAAACGTCATGTTTGTCTGATAAAGTATTTGCAAGGACAGTTGTTTTAACAAATGCCTCTGGTATTTTTCAAGCATTCAGGGTAAATATGTGAATACAGGCTTCAAGCAAATTATGTAACTTTGTTTTGAAAAGCATCTATAAATCTGGTGCCTGCTCCTGCTTCCATTAAAATCAATGGGGATTTTGCTATTGATTTCTATGGTAGTAGGATCTACTCCATACCTGTAATTTTCCATAAGCAATCTGAGTTCTTCAAAACTTTTTGGGTGCCTACTGCTGTGGAGTGCTGAGTGCTCTGAACTCCTCAGATTCCAGCAAAACCATCAGGAGACAGGGGCATTCAGCAACTTACAGGATCAGCTAGAGGCCAATTCTTAGATCTGGCTAGGTACAAAATCCTGGTGGGTGGCAAAGAAGACTTTATACCACATTCACCACCACATCCTGGGGCCACCCAGAGACCAGTCAGCTCCTAACACAACTAAGAGCAGCCTTAGTGCTGCTCTAATTTGAAACAGTCTGCAATAGCTCTGCATTGTGGCAGCCAAAGACAGCAGCAGCACTACAACACTGAGTCATGCCCTCTTTCCCCAGCCACCTCCTTAGCTGAGCACCTGCACTTGGAACTGGGAGGGGGGAGTATACAGCTGAACACACTGACTCTGTACTACCTGGGGATTTCCCCATGCCGGGGGAAATCCTTAACTGACTGGTTACACCAGCTTTACAGGCCCTTTGTATGTGGTCATATCAGAGCCAAGAACAGGGTCCTAGGATTCTAATTGTTCTCTGGCTGCCAGTCCACTACATAAGCCTGGATGTATTACTATAACTTCCATTACTATTTAATGCATCTTCCTTTGCTTGCTTGCTTTCCTTCATATACATTGTCATTTACCTTCAGCATGTGATAGTTGTGTGACAATCCACTGATCTCTACTTTGCATGTCAGCCTCAGCCCAGCTCTTGCCAATCCTCTGTCTTGCAGACCATGCAGAATGAGGCCTTCATAGCTGTACAAGTAGGTCTTGCTGTTACTAAAACCAGGTTCTAATAAAAAAAAGTAGTTGAAATATCTACTTGTGCTAACATTTTTGTGACATTATAGTTCATCGTCATCATTGCAACAAAAAGTCACATGCCCGATTCTACCACCAGAAAAACAGGAGACGTCAGTGGGAGATGTACCAGTACATATGATGGCAGAGTTAGGTTCACTAATTAAAAATGAGCAGTAGACTTACCAATGTCATATTTCTGACTCCCTGTGGGGAAAAAAATCAAATGGATATGTGAGACACTGAAAACAACTATTTTGACTTCACATTTAATATACTGACTTATCCATAAAACTCCAATAAAGCTTGTGACTAGGGCTTTAAAAGGTGCCTAAGGGAGGTCAGCTCCATCTCACGTGAAAGTCAACGAGATTTGGGTCCCTAATCTTTTCAGGCCCCCTCTGAACATCCCAGCCAAGTATTATTGGAAGAAAGAAACTTACCCACAAAAGTGAACACCAGTGCCAGTATGATTCTCCTCATGATGAAGGTGAAAGAAGCTCTCAGGGGAACATGCTGCTTTTATAGAAGAAGAATTATTAACTGGTGGGCACTGCTGGGGTGAATTTTGTTGAGTTATCAACTTTTTATCAAGTTACTCAAACATTTTTTTTCTGATGCTGTTGACATTTTATTCTGAACTGAAGGTATCGTTGGCATATTCCCACTCTGATCGTTCCACCCGAGCCATTTATACCTTTTGAAAATAACTTTCAAAACAGGTGTTTTTTTTAAAGGGTCGTTTTAAAACAAAATATTTAATTCATAAGGGAAATTGTTGATGATCCTTATTTTCTAGAAGTTTCTGGTGCTGTAATGTTTGTGATAACTTTGTCCTGGTTATTCTGACCTGACATAAGGCACAAAAGCTTATCTAACTGATAATGGCTCAGAAGAATTGTGCAAAAACACCAGACAAGCAGAGTGTCACAAGGTTGTCATTACCTTAGTAACCATACAAAAAAGTTTCATTTTATGTACTATTTGTACATATACTAAAGTAACATAGCAATATTAAACTTGCCTAATTGTTACAACGGCTATGACCGGAGAAAAAGGTAATGAACTTTTTTTGTCTCTATTTGTTATGAGAAAGAGGTGACGTAGCCTTAGGGTATCTCTACACTGTATTGTAAACCTGGGATGCAGGTTTCAGCCCAAACCTCACATTGGCCTAACACAAAATCTTTCTGGCTTGGGTTAGTAAACTCTCAGGACCCAAGTCCAAGCCAGCCAAGAGAAATACGGGTCCCGGAACGTCACGTTCACTGGAGGCCTCACCCCCTGCATTTCACTTTATTTACACTGAAGTTACAGACTTGGGGGGGCAGCACCTGAGCTTGGGGCCCCAGTACAATTGCCCTCTCTTTCTCTTCCTCTCATCAGCCCTGCCCCACAGACCCCCTCACACCCCCAGGGACGGGTTCAAGCTCGAGTCCCACTGTGACTCAGGTCCAAGCCTCGACATGGTGCAGTGTGATGCAGCCCAAGCCGCAGACCTGAGTCAGAAGGGCTGTGTAGTGCAGTATGGATGCATTACCACAGTTGCGAGACCCCGGGGCCAACAACTATAAATCCAGGTTTACAATGCCATGTGGACATTCAGGCACAGGCTTGGCAACATCAAGTCCACAAGTGCAGATCCCACAGACCAGGGTTTATACTGCAGTGTAGCTGAACCCATAGGTCAGAATGTTTCTCTCCACTCATGTGGGCAGGTTGAACTGCGTTGCAGAGTAAGGGAAGTATGCGGGGGAGCAGTTTTATCCCAGCAGGAATATTGCTGGATCATACAGAATCTGATCTGATGGGTGACTTATTAATATTTGAATGTCTGATTCTAAACACCCTGCCAGAATTATTACGTCAATGGGATTACTTCTGTGAGTATGGGGAGCAGGAGTTGAGTCATGAGCAAGAGGGCTGTAATTTTCACATTTCAAGTGTCTCTCCCTTTTGTTTTCAGGCAAAGTGCCTAGATTTAATTTATTATTCTTAGCAAATCCAAAATACAGTTTATTTCAATATGGAGCAATAATTCACTGAATTTTACATAAATTGAGCTGTCAAGCTTAGCCAAGTCAGGTGATTTAGTTTTACTAAATTACGTTTTTTGGGTCCCTGGTGTAATTTCCGATATAATTGAATGGCGGGGATTATTTTTAGCTCCTCAAATTTTCTCTTTTTTATAAGGTCTGAGAAAATGTAGATGTTGCTTCTTGATCAGCGGTTTCTTCTGATTCGTAATGATAGCATTAAGCCCAAATCTGTTTTTCCCCTTCCTATTAAATACTTGATAAGAAAAAGTAATATTTCACTCCATACAAAGAGCAAGAGAGAAGCCAGCCTTATCTTTCAGAACTAAGAGTGTTTGTATCTGAACTGAATAGATTTGAAAGGTGTAATTCATCCTAGATTCATAGACTATAAGGCCAGCAGGGACCATCATGATCATCTAATATGACCTTGTGCACGTTGCAAGCCACAGACCCTCACCCACTCACTCCTGTAATAGATCCATAACCTTGGGCTGAGATAATGAAGTCCTCAAATCATGATTTAAAGACTTCAAGTTACAGAGAATCCACCATTTATACTACTTCAAACCTGCAAGTGACCTGTGCTCCATGCTGCACATGGCGAAAAGGTGAAAAGCCTGCAGGGTCTCTGCCAATCTGACCCGGTGGAAAATTCTTTCCCGACCCAGCACAAAATAACTGGCTTTATATGAGACACTACGTAAGAGAATTCTTTCCAGGCAGGCTGCAGCAGCAGCTGCTCTCTCCATGTTCCCTATGTCGGGAGGTTCTTGGCTAATGTACCATGCTGACAGATCCCATGGGCCCCTATGCCAGCCTTCACTGCATTTTCCTCATCAGCCTGTTTGGAGCTGATGTTCAGCTATATTCTGTGTCAGGCAAAAGGTGCAGCGGCTCCTCCCATTGTAACATAGTGTAGTCCTCTCTCTTTAAAATTAGTCATGTGTAATCACTGGAGGGCCTCCCAGTGAAAGAGGTCTCTCACATGACGGAGGCACACTCAGGGTCTGCATGCTCAGAGTCTGTAGGAGCCATCTTGTTATAAAGACAGTTGTGGGTTAAACTGTACACCCCTGGTCTCACTTCCCAAAGTATAGAGACTGTAGTATACTCACAAGAAAGACACTCTCGGCTCCCTGTCCATGCTAGAAAGCATGACATGGTGACAGATGTGACCACATTTCACATGAAGCGGTTGTTTTTGTCAGGAGCACAGTGGATCAAATTACTACACACAGACAAGAAACTGCGATCAGCAGACCAGCAGGAACCAAACAGAAGATACAGAGTACTGAGACACACTGGCCATGTCTACCTTCAGCTGGGTGTAGATGTACCTGTGCTAGCGCTGCTTGCTAGTGTGCTAAAAATAGCAGTGTAGCCAGGGTAGCATGGGCAGTGCATTTACTTGGGCTAGCTGCCTGGGTACAAACCCAAGGAGTCTGGGAGGGGTATACATACTCAGACAGCTAGTCAGACTTGCTGCCCAGGCGCTGCTATTTTTAGTGAGCTAACTCAAGCAGCGCTAGCGCAGTGACGTCTACGCAAGCTGGGAATCCCACCGCCCAGTTCAAAGGTAGATGTAAATAAGACTTTAACAATGGCCGTACTGGGCCAGACCAATGGTCCATCTAGCCCAGTATCCTGTCTTCTAGCAGTGGCTGGTGCCAGACCCTGCAAAAGGAATGAACAAAACAGAGTAATTTACTGAGTGATCCAGCCCCTGTCATCCAGTCCCAGCTTCTGACCATAATAGGTTCAGGGACACCCAGAGCATGGTGTTGTGTCCCTGACCATCTTGGCTACTAGCTATTGATGGACCTATCCTTCATTAACTTATTGAATTATTTTTTGAATCCACTTATACTTTTGGACTTCACAACATTCCATGGTAACAAGTTGACTGTGTGTTATGTAAAGAAGTACTTCCTTTTGTTTGTTTTAAACTTGCTGCCTATTAATTTCATTTGGTGACCCCCTAGTTCTTGTGTTATGTAAAGAGATAAATAACACTTCCTTATTCACTTTCTCCACAACATTCATGATTTTAGAGTACCTCTATCATATACTCCCTTAGTCATCGCTTTTCTGAATTGAACAATCCCAGTCTTTTTAATCTCTCCTCATATGGAAGCTGTTCCAGGGCCCTAAACATTGTTGCCCCTCTCTGTATTTTTTCCAATTCTAATATATATTTTTTGAAATGCGGCAGCCAGAGCTGCACACAGTATTCAAGGTGTACTATGGATTTATAAGTGGTGGTATGATGTTTTCTGTCTTATTATCAATCTCTTTCCTAATGGTTCCTAACATTTTTTGACTGCCACTGTACATTGAGGGAATATTTTCAGAGCACTATCCACAATGACTCCAAGATCTCTTTCTTGAGTGGTAACATCATTTAGACTCCATCACTTTATATGTATAGTTGGGATTATGTTTTCCAATGTGCTTTATTTTGCATTTATCAACATTGAATTTCATCTGCCATTTTGTTGCCCAGTTGCCCAGTTTTGTGAGATCTCTTTGTAACTCTTCACAGTCTGCTTTGGAGTTAACTATCTGGAATAATTTTGTATCATCTGCAAACTTTGGTCTGGAAAAAGGGGTAAACAGTGGCATTTATGAATATGTTGAACACACTCGTCTAATACAGATCCCATGGGGACCCTGTTATTTACCTTTCTCCATTCTGAAAGCTGACCATTTATTCCTACTCTTTCTTTAACCAGTCACTGATTTAGGAGAGGCCCTTCCTTCTTATCCCATGACAGCTTACTTTGCTGAGGGACCTTGGATCACCCTTGTCCACATGTTTGTTGACCCCCTCAAAGAATTCTAATAATATTGGTGAGGCATGATTTACCTTTCTGAAAGCCATGTTGACTCTTCCCCAACAAATCACACTCATCTATGTGTCTGATTATTCTGCACTATAGTTTCAATCAATTTGCTTGGTACTGAAGTTAGACTTACAGGCCTGTAATTGCCAGGATCGAGTCTGGAGCCTTTTTTAAAAAACGACATTATATTAGCTATCTGCCAGTCATATGGTACAGAGGCTAATTTAAGCAATGGGTTACATACCACAGTTAGTAGTTCTGTAATTTCATATTTGAGTTCCTTTAGAACTCTTGGGTGACTGCATCCTGGTGACTTATTACTGTTTAATTTATCAATTTGTTCCAAAACCTCCTCTATTGACACCACAGTCTGGGACTGTACCTCAGATTTGTCACCTAAAAATAATGGCTCAGGTTTAGGAATCTCCCACACATACTGTGCAGTGATGACTGATGCAAAAAATTCATTTAGCTTCTCCACACTGGCCTTGTGTTCATTGAATGCTCCTTTAGCACCTTGATTGTCCAGTGGCCCCACTATTGTCAAGCTTCTGGCTTCTGACGTACTTAAAAAAAATTGCTGATGCTTTTCATGTCTTTTGCTAGTTGCTCTTCAAATTTTGCTTGTCCTGTCTAATTATTTTATACTTGACTTGTCAGAGTTTATGCTCCTTTCTATTTTCCTCATTAGGATTTGACTTCCAATTTTTAAAGGATGCCTTTTAGCGGCTAACTGCTTCTTTTTACTCTGTTGTTTAGCTATGGTGGCATTTTTTGTCCTCTTACTTTTTTTTTTATTTGGGGTATACATATAGTTTGAGTTTCTATTATGGTGTTTTTAAATAGTCTCCAGGCAGTTTGCAGGCATTTCACTTTTGTGACTGTTCCTTTAAATTTCCATTTAACTACCCTCCTCATTTTTCTGTAGTTCTCCTTTTTGAAGTTTAATCTACTGTGGTGGGTTCCTTTGGTATTTCCCCCCTACTAGGATGTTACATTTAATTACATTGTGGTCACTATTACCAAGCGCTTCAGCTATATTCACTTCTTGGACCATATCTCGTACAGCACTTAAGACTAAATCAAGAATTGCCTCTCCCCTTGTGGGTACTAGGACTGCTCCAAGAAGCTATCATTTATGGTGTCTAGCAATTTCATCTCTGCATCCCACTCTGAGGTGACATGTTCCAGGTCAATATGGGGATAGTTGAAATCCCCCTTTATTATTGGGTTTTCTGAAATTGTAGCCTTGCTAATCTTTCTGAGCATTTCAGTCACTGTCGCCATCCTGCTCAGGTGGTTGGTAGTATGTTCCTACTGCACTACCTGACCAATGTCTGGTTCTTCTGGACTACTTCTTACCCCACTCTGCCAGCATTGCTCTATCAGCACCAAGCTCCATCTCACTGCTTCGCAGTTGGGCGGTGTCCCTTCAGGTCGCTCCTCAGGGCCACCTGGGTTAGTAGGGTGCTGGTCTGCTCGGCTGCTGGTCTAGGATCCTGCTCTCAGCTCTCTAGCAGAGACGTCCACCTCCTTTCCTGGTCCAGTACCAACTGAGCTACAGGGACTTCTCTTCATACTTCCTGTCCCATCCCTGCACTTCCTGGCTCCACCCACCAGGGGAAGGTAAAGGGTCCTCCTTCTCAGGTCCAGAGGGAGGCCACCTCTGCTCACTACACAGTGTTACAGGGTAATAGAAATTGTATAGTACACTCAGCAGAGCCATGGTACTCTGCACTGTATATAAGGAATGTTCCTATGAAATTCAAGCTTGATACAGAGGCCTAAGATAAAGTTTTACCAAATCATTTTTTGAAAAAAAAATATCAGGTCCCATCCAGACAAAGCAGCCTGATGTTGTGCTCACAGTATATGGTGGTTCCAGGATAGACTCTGAAGGAGAAATCAACCTAACAGCAGCAACAACCAAGGCCAATACCAGGGCCAGTTCTTCATCATTAAGGCATCTACAATGCCACGGTTAGTCAGAAAAGCTTACACACGGCTACACCCTAATACACAGAATAGGTACGCTGCACATCCAGCACTAAAGAAGAATTGATTGCACAATACCCGCAAATTTTCTGGGGACTAGGAAAGTTCCATGGGAAGCATCATATATGTATATGGACCAACTACCTAGTAAAAGCATGTTAACTATTCTAGATGAGAAAGATGGATACTGGCAAACAACATTAGATAAGGAGTCATCTGAACTAGGCACTTTCAGTACACCGTAGGGCAGCTATAATTTTTTCAATCTATATTTTAGAATAAAGTCAGCTAGTGAAGTGTTTCAACAAAAACATAATGAAACATTTGGAGATATTGCAGGCTTCCACATAATAGTGACTGACATGCTCATAGCAGCATCAAGTTGATGCCATCAACTCAGGCAGAACATGATCAGACACAGAAGAAAGTGATGGCAAGGGTTCAAGAGAGAATGCCAAGTTCAACCCAGATAAAATCCAGTTCAGGGTAAAAGAAGTCAAATACATGGGACACAGTCCCTCATTACAAGGAATCACACCAGATAACAGTTAGGTTGAAGCCATAGCTAACATGAAACCGCCTACAGAGGATCCTGGGGATGATCAGATTCCTTGTACAATACATCCTAACTGAAGCATCTTTGACTGCTCCACTGAAACAATTGCTATTGGGCTCTGGTCGGGGGGGGGGGGGAGCCCCATGGCTGGGCTCTGGGGTCATAGGAGGTTCAGATGTCTGGGCTGGGCGGGCGCCCCGCAGCTGGGCTCTGGGGGTGGAGGTGGCAGAGAAACAGGAACTGGGTTTTTGTAGGGGTTTCTTTAACGCTCTACTCCTGCGGGGGAGGGTGGGGATTTTTTGTGCCTGTTTTTTTATATAAATTACCATAATATTTGAAACTGGTGTGATTATATAGTGTTATTTAGACAAATAAAATATGCAGAATTTTAAAATAATGTGTGCAGAATTTTTAATTTTTTGGTGCAGAATCGCCCAGGAGTAACACATCATCAAACAGTGAAACATACTACAGATGGTGACATCACTGAAGAAAAGGTTGTCTCTGCAGTTGAGATCACCGCCACACTCAGCACAGATTTGTTAACCAAACTGAAGGAGGATGCAGAGAAGTCCTGTAATGCACGCCTTACACAGTATTGTACATGAGGGCTGGCCAGGCAGCCATATTGGGCTGTGAAAGACACTACAGTGTTTCATTACAACAAGGTTAATTAATTAACAACATGGCAGGACATGCTTAACTGCTTACATGAATCACATCAAAGCGTTCAGCGAACAAAAGCAAGAGCTAAGCCAGGTCTGACCCAACACACAGAATAACGCAGAGCATGTCAGAAATATAGGTCAAAAAAACCCATTATGGTCTCATGAGATTACTGATGGTCCATGGCACAAGACAGCTGCAGATATTTTTGACTTCGGCAAACACTCCTAGCTACTACTTTTCCAAATTTCTAGAAGTTCTGCATCTGCAAGACAAGTCAGCACACTCTTTCAATGCTAAACTGAGAGCTGTATTTGCAAGACATGGCATCCCTAAAGAGTTAGTGAGTAACCATGTTCCATTTGCAAGCAGAGAAATGGGTAATTCAGAGCTCTTGGGGACTGAAACTTGCTCACTCCAGTCCTGGATAGCCACACACAGTGGCAGCTGGAGAACTTTGGGGCCAGTGCAGCGTAGCAGAAAAAACCCATGCCCACTTGTCCCCATGGCACGCCTACCCCTAGCCCCGTCCCCAAACAGAGAGAATGGGAGGATCAGCCCAAGGAAAGTTGCCCTGCCTCGCCACCTTGAGTCCTTACATACCTTGGCCAGTTCCAGGCTTGGACCTCCTTTCCAGGATCCTCCTCTTCTCCCTCTGTTGTGTTCCCTCTCTCTGCCACCGACTTCTCCTGCCCTGCCTGGTGAGGCCTCCGCCAGCAACTCTGCTGCCTTCACTGCAGCACTGAGCTTCAGGCATTGCCCCAGCCAGCAGAGCCTGAGAGGGGGAGACAGAGACAGCCCACCATCCAAGCCAGTCCTAGTGCCTGATGCTTCCTGGACACGCCGCTAAGGACCTCCCCTAGAGCACCTACCCACCAGTTTCTCCAGCTAAGAATTCCCCTCACCAGGCCCATCCCCAGCTAGGAATCACCCTAGCAACACCCACACACTGCTCACCTTTAGCAACCCACCACTAGTCTGCACTTGGACTGGAGGGATGTAAACTGTAGAGCAGCGATTCTCAAACTGTGGGGCGGGACCCCAAAGTGGGTCACAACCTCATTTTAATGGGGTCGCCAGGGTTGGTTTAGAGTTGCTAAGGACCGGAGTCAAAGCCAAAGCCCGAGTCCCACCGCCCAGGGCCAAAGCCCCAGGGCTTCAACCCTGGGCAGCAGGGTAGGTTACAGGCCCCCTGCCTGGGGCTGAAGCCCCTTCTGGGGTCGTGAAGTAATTTTTGTTGTCAAAAGGGGGTCACGGTGCAATGTAGTTTGAGAACCCCTGCTGTAGAGCATTGTAAAATGTTTCTTTCTATCTGCCTTCTGCTGGTGCACTCTGAAAGGTACCTAGAGTATGTTAATGGAGTCCTGTCGGTGCTTCATTTGTAATGAAAGGGGTGCCGGGGCTCAAGCAATTTTCTTACATCCGTAACTGATGCAGCAATCCCAGAGGTGCCAGAGCTATGAACTGCCAAGCCTAGAGGTGCCATGGCTCAGCCCTGGTACAAATTAAGCACTGAGTCTTGTCGGAAATGGGATTACATCTGCACAAAGTAGATACCTTTTAGAGAGCATCGGCAGGGTCTATACAGATCAGCTGGAGCACAACATGTTACAGCACTCGCCAGTCACCGCTGCCTGTGGCAGTGGATCCAGCACCCCAAACACCCCTGAAAATTGCCACCGCTGCTCTTCCTGTCAGACCTTGATTGCTCAGTCTGTGCATATGCTGGAGCAGATGAATGCCCTGCTAATAAATAGGACTCATGAATACGGCAAATCAGTAGCAGGCTGTTATAGATTTGCTGTGTTGGAGAATCATATTTAGTCTCTCTCTCTCTCTCTCACACACACACACACACACACATTTGTGTACTTTGGTGAATGACCCAACACCCTCTAGTCATGGGCTGGTGTTGCCCACAATCTACTGGAATGGCTGAGAGAACCATTCAGACAATAAAATCAGTGTTTCACAAAACAGCTGCATCAGGTAGAGATCCCGCCTTAGCTCTTTTGGAGTTGAGAAACACACCTGAGATCATCCCTGGCCTTCCACTTACAGTATCCCTATTTCAGTCCTATGCCATTTAGCCTGGCACTTTAGGAAGTTCAGTGGCTAAGCTGCTTGGCAGCATTGTGCTTTTAGGGGTGTTTATGAGTGTTACTCATTAGAAATGAGCCCAGGCCAGATCCCTGATTCTGAACATCACCAAATTTTGAATAAAGTTGGATCTAAAGCTGGGTCTGAATTTCCATGCTGGTTTCTTGCTACCAAGGGCTGACCAAAGATCCCATTTCTGACCACGCCACATTTTGGAGAAGTTTGGAACCAGTTCAGCATCTTGCAAGCACATTGCAATGTGGTTCAAGTAGAAGAGGCTGGCAGAGTGTTTTCTGTGAGGGCTCTAGGACTGTGGAATTTTCTCCTCAGTCCAAAATTGTCCAAATTTGGTGATTTTCTGGTGCACTACAACAGACCTCTGAGAGGGTTTTTGGATTGGCTGAGGATGTACTGGCGTTGCACGATGATTGTGGGGCAGAAAGGAGTCTCTGTAAGTGGCTGGCTGAGTTCCTGTTTAAAGGAATGCATTAATGCTACTGGGATTTTATTTTATGTTTAATGAGGCATTAGGGCTGCCTAGAGGCTTCTTATTTACTTAAAATTCAAAATAAATAAATAAAAACATTACAAGAAAATTATCCTCTTTGACAAGTCTCCATCCAGGACACATGAGCCCAGAAAGGACATTTGCTTATTGGCTTAGAGCCCTACAAAACAGGATAATGTGCTTTTGTGCATTGACTGCAGTGGAATAGGGGAAAAAACCATTACCAGAACTGTTGTGAAGCAGGAGGTTATTGAGTGGTTCACTGCTCCCCTCTCAGCTCAGAAGCTGCTTCTGCCATTGGGGTTGAGAAAGTTGTTGATTGGCTCTCGGCTCCCACTGTAGTCAGGTGAATTTGCTTGGGGCAGGTCTCCTGCTTTGTAAGGGTATCTGTCCATTTTCTTTTAGGATCTTTTTGCCTCAATAACTTACCCATTATGTTCTTTTTTCTTCTTCCTTGAGTTTGAATGGGGAGGCCTGAAGAGGGAAAGTCTTCCAAAGATTGGCACGATGCCTCGGAAGCGTGGTATACTGGAAACTGGTTTAAATGACCAGCGATTACTTTAAGCATGAGAGATTTCCTAATTCTGCTTACAGACTAGGGGGCTTTGAGTGAAGCCCTGTGGTCTGGGTTGTCTGAGTCAGTCAGCAACCAACCTGTCTGGAAAAAGCCAATTTAAAGCAAGGTGGGGTGAATTGTGCCTCACTGCCTCAAGGAGAAGCCTGTTTTCTCTCTCTCTGTGTTTTTGTTTTTGGGTTCTTGAGTGTCACTGTTCTGAATTCTAAGAAATAAAGTAGTGTTACATTGCAATGTTCTAGCAAAAGTATGTTTATCTCACATCTCTGTGGGTATGTTGTGAACATAAACGGAAGATGAGTAGGGCTTGGCATCCAGCCCATGCTGAGACAGCTCATGATGGTGAGAGGGTGTGTGAGGGAATGAGCTTGGCTGCAGAAAGGGAGGGAGAAAGGGGCATGCAGCTGCAACCAAAGACTGACCATCATTGGTCAGAATGAGAGTCGGGCATGACGCTTATGCCAGCACATCCCTTGGAGTTCTGGTGGGTTCATGTCTCATATTTATTTCAGGCTTTGTAGTCTGATGAGTTCTCTTACAATAGTGCACTATGGGATATCCATGAAATCTGTATTTTCCATCACAGCTCCAGAGTGCAGTGTGTTTGTAATTTTGGTATTAAGCTAGCCTCAGTGCTGAAAGATTCATGCCAGACCATATCCTCTATAATGCAACTGTCCTAATACTGCTTTGTTAGAAAGCAAAGGACATAGTAGAAATGAGTTGACTTCCAAATGATCTATGGTCTACAAAATAGCAACTCCACTGAGTGCAATGTAGTTAAGGTGGGTGATAGTGAGATAGTTCCAAGTATTAAAAAAGCAGCTGTGTACATCACACTATTTGTAACACAGGGTAACCATGAAGTAATTGAAAATTTAATTAACATTAACACTTAATGCTCCCACTAACTTTGGAGCCATGTTTTCAAACAATAAATCCTCACACACAGTCACAAATGTTGAAAGTATCAGCCTCAGTGAGAAGGAGCTAGCTCACAATTATGATAATTCTAACCTGTACAAATCTCTCACAGTGTTTTCTGTATATATGAATATTAATAAAATAATAATAGTTATTATGAAAAATAATACACCATGATCTAGTGGGACAGAGATGACAAGACTTGAAGTCAGCAGATCTGGTTTTCAGTACCAGAGCTGATACTAGCTCATGTCATGACTATAGGTAAGTCATTTAACTAATTGATGCCTCAGTTTCCCTGTCTGTATGTTGAGCATAATAATACCAATCATACCTATTTCGCAGGGATGCTGTGAATTTAATCAATTAAGGTTTGAAATTCTTAGATAGAAGCTGCTATATAAGTGATAATTACAAGTAATTATAATATTTAGCACTTATATAAAACCTTTTCATCTCAAAGTGCATTGCAAACGTTAACTAAGCCTCACGATGCCAGTTAGACTGTCTTCTGCTTTGCATCAACAGAGTGGCATGTAAAAAATAAAAAGGTGTCAGTAATGAAATAGCTTGGTGGCAATATTCCTCAACAGGATGCTTAATAGTCAATGGGGATAAACACAAAAGGTAAAGGCCAGTCCTCACTCAAGTCAGTGGTGAAACGCCCATTGACACCAGACTTTCACACAAAAAGGACAAGCGTTTTTGGGCCTGATTTTGACCTCAGTAACACCAGTTTTACATGGATGTAACTTCACTGCCTGCAATTAAAAAACTCTTGGTTCACACTGGTGTGAGAGCAGAATTAGGCTCTTTATACATTGAAGTAAGTAGTTTTAAGTACTAAGTAGTTAAATTCTCAAACATGCCCCTTTATGCCTTCTCCCATGCTGCCCCACACATTTGGGAGGTGCAGCCCATAAATGTTCACAAAACAACCTTATTATCCACCTTTAAATCTCTCCTCGAAACTCTCCTTTGCCACCAGACCTACAAAAAACTTGTCAATGTTTAGGCCACATGTGTTGAGACCACACCTCTCACGCTGACTTCTTGTCCTCCCCTGTCTGTTTGTATCCTCTGTTGTCTTTTGTCTTGTACTTAACTGTAAGCTAAGGGTGGGGATCGTCTTTTTGTTCTGTGTTTGTACAGCACCTAGCACAATGAATGCTAGTCCCTGACTAGGGCTCCTAGGTGCTGAGTAATAATAAATAACAACAACAATTCTTTACTACATTGAACAGTCCCATTAAGATGGGAAGTAGGTGTGTGTGACATGAAGTAAAACAGACCTCTTCCTTTCTATATACTGTGAAATAAGGGACTCTTCACCATTTCTTTTTAGATGCACAGATTTATTAGGAAATCACATATGTATGAATAGTCAGTATTGTTTCTACAGCGATAAAGTTTAACATTTCCTTGAAAGATCAGTTTTCTCTAAGAAGATTCAGTAGGACTTTAAACACTTAAATTAACATATCTGTGATTGCCTGGGAGGAATTTTCTGGCATCACAGTATAAAAATAATGCTCCAAGTTTCTAATCTGCTGAACTGTAGCCTCATGCAATGCACTGTAGTTCCTCACATGAACATGCTGTGTGGGCTTCAACTGTGTCCTGTATATCCTCTGACTTCTGGTCAAGCTTCATCTGTCCCTCAACTAAGCTGGCAGCTGAATCTGGAAGTGAAGAAAAATGACGGATAAGAATGAAGAAAAAAGAACAGTCAATTTGCAATACGTGGGATTCGTTATACAGACTTCATTAGTACACTGACTGGACTTAGGCCTGGTCCACACTAACCCCCCACTTCAAACTAAGGTACGCAAATTCAGCTACGTTAATAACGTAGCTGAATTCGAAGTACCTTAGTTTGAACTTACCGCGGGTCCAGACGCGGCAGGCAGGCTCCCCCGTCGATGCCGCATACGCCTCTCGCCGAGCTGGAGTACCGGCGTCGACGGCGAGCACTTCCGGGATCGATCCGGGATCGATTTATCGCGTCTAGACAAGACACGATAAATCGATCCCAGAAGATCGATTGCTTACGGCCGGACCAGGAAGTAAGTGTAGACCTGCCCTTAGATTCTCCTAATTATCATGCACATTTCATTTGACTAACTGGATTGAAAATCAGCCATCACAACAAACTAATCATTATTTAAAAGACAGCAATTATAATGCTCATTTATACTAGTTCATTTTGAATCTATTGTTTTTTAAATGTCAAACTTTGAAAACAAAGAAAAATGCATTGTAGATACCAATATTCGTGAAATCTCAGTTGCTCTCTTAGAATCTGGCTCTACCCCCCAAAACCATTGACAAAACTCCAATGATTTCAATGGAAGCAGGATCAGGCCCATAGACAGTGATAAATAAACAATAGATAATATGGGACCTTCATTTAGCTACAGATTTAAAAAGTCATTACCAGGAAAAATGTCATAAAATGCTGACAGGCAACATATTTATTTTTACATCCACTAAAGATAGTGTCACACACCAAATGTTATTGATTAAGACTGCAATTCAGTGAGGTCCTTAAGCACATGCCAAAGCTTATGCATGTGAGTAGTCTTATTGAAATCACAGAGATTACTCACCTGCTTAAAGTTAAGCACCTGGCTAATCAGGGCCTAAATTAGTAAATATTTGGATAGCTTCTATAATAGGATTTTTTGTTGACTTACCAGCTGGCAGACAATGGAAGCCAACAGAAACTGGGGTGGTCTCAGTTGCTGAACATCCTTTCATGCAGCGCAGCACAGGCTCAACAGGGTAGCATTTTGAGTCTTCGCCCTCAAGCCGAATTGTTTTCTCAAGTTTCACAAGTGAGCGCTGCAATTTACAGGCTGCAAATAAAATAATCATTGATATTTCAAAACCTTGTGTAAATGGCTTTAGATTTTCCCCAAATTTCTCCATCTGCTAGTGATATTTTGTGTATATCTAATATTGGCTCCATCCAAAATTCTATATGGATCACATGTAAAGCAATATCCCTGACTAATAATTTTCCTTTGTTTTATTTAATTAGATATATATGGGGATATAGGATGCTTATTTCAGATGGAGTCCTGAGTTATCTCTAGATGAATATGGAGATATTTAACCTAATGTATTTCCTAATGAATATTATGTGGGTAAGTTGATTCACTGAGTAAGTGCGAGACCTGAGTTTAACAGAGAATAGATCTCAATCTTCAGGAGAAGGACCTGGAGCTGTGCAGAAATAAAAATAATCAATAGAGAATGGCATGAATATCATGGCCATTCTGATTAAATATATTTGTGGATATATGGTAGAGCTGGGTGTTATTGTGACGAAGAAACAATCCCCATTGGTCAGTAACAGATAGATCTGATCTTCGGTGATCGCTACAGCCAGTTACAGGAGGATGAGAAGAACCTCAACTTACTGCTGAGTATAATTTTACGCTCTATGCACACATTGAATGTAGGCACTATATATGCTGAACGGCATTGTAATTTAAACTGATGTAACTGAATAAACTACAAGGGCCCCAATTCATCAAATCATAGAATATCAGGGCTGGAAGGGACCTCAGGAGGTCCTCCAGTCTAACCCCCTGCTCAAAGCAGGACCAATCCCCAGACAGATTTTTACCCCAGTTCCCTAAATGGCCCCCTCAAGGATTGAACTCACAACCCTGGGTTTAGCAGGCCAATGCTCAAGCCACTGAGCTATCCCACCTCCAAACCATTTAAGCATGCGCTTTACCTTAAGCACATGAGTAGTGCCAGTGAAATCCATGGGAGTACTCACATGTTTAAAGTTAAGAATGTGCTTAAGTGCTTTGTTGGATCAGACCAAAAATAGTTGCATTGATCCAACAATTTAAATTATCACTCAAAGTAATAATGAGAGCTGGTCAAAAAAATCTGATGGAAAAGTTTTCTGTCAAACAATGCTATTTCATTGAAATACAAGTTTTTTTGCAGGAATGTGTTGATTTTGATGCAATTCTCAATGGAAAATTTTGGAAACTATTTGAAATTGAAATGGAGTATTTTGTTTTTACTCTCTTCTTTCATTTCCTCTTGATTGGTTTCATTATGGCTTTATTGTTTCATTTCAACGTTAAATTTTTTAAAGTTTTTTAAACTTTAATTTTAATATTATGTATGTTATATTTAATATTCATATACCCGAGTTAATATTTTATAACGTTTCAACGTTATCAAAATGAATCATTTCAATAAAGTATTTTTGATGTTTCTGAATCAAATTATATTGGAATTTCTGTTCTGAGAAATATTTCAAGATTTCAACTTTTCATACTTATTTGAGATTTTTTTTTCAAAATGTCAATTTCCCACAGGATGGAAATTCAGTTTTCTAACTAGCTGTAGTAATCATACATTATGTATAGTAAAGTTTTCATACCGCCAGCACAAGGCTTTTCTGACAGAATCCAAGACTGCCCAAAGCTCACTGCATTTTTAGCTACATATCCACTGGGCATCTGAAATTCCTGTTTATTTTCAGCATCATATTTTCCACAAATGCCACATGTTTTCCCCGCCATCCAGAAAGCAACTTGAACCTTTGTGAAAACAAAGTAAAAGTTAATTCAAGTTAATATTTAAGGATAATGTCAATGAAGCAGAATTTTGTTACAGAATGGTCTCCTGAGGTAACATAATTGCAGAGGAAAATAAAAGTTAAGGCAAAGCCAAGATATTTGTTTTTAAAGAACAAGATTTGATTCTGTGCTTTCCGTAACAATCACTCTGGCTGAGATTTTCAAAGGGGCCTGAGTGAGAGTTATTTGAGTGCTTAGCTCCATTAGGTCCTTTTGAAAATCCGTGTGTCCATGTCTAATCTATTAAATGATTGATGCTGAAGATGTAAACATTTTGTTTGATGTATGTTTTTAATAGCTCAATTAGCACTTGCTATACATAGCATTTATTGATCTTCTACATTCCTAGCAGAGCATTCTTCTATTAGAGTTTTTTAAAAAATCAGAGTTTTGACTAGTTGAAGAGTTATATAATGAGAAGTACAGGGGACAGGGATTCAGAATTCCTGAGTTCTCTTTGCAACTATGTCACTGACTCAATGTGTGTTCTGGGCAAGTCACTTCACCACCCCATGTTTTAGTTTATCTAACACACCAGCATGTTCTGAGGCTTAATTCCTCTATGTCTGTGAAACATTTTGAGATCCTCAGAGGAGAGGAGCTGTGTAAGAGACGAATATTATGATGACTGGCTGGAGGCTGTTATTCTGTAAACTCTTTTACCCTGATCTTAAAGTTGGCTTTGCTAATGCAGACCCTTGCACTCATGCAAAGTTTCATCTACTTCAATGAATAGGAATCAGTATGGATACTGGAGTCTGAATGCGGAATTGGGGCTTTATCACTAAATGGAGTAAAATAATCTTGTGATCTGATTAGCAGAGATTCCCTTGTGTAAATACGGCATTTTGTGGATTTTCTGGGAAGTTTATGCAAATGAAAACACTTGCAGAGGAGAGAAAAATACCTTGAATGTACGTCCATCAAAATATAGTTTATCAATGCCATAGTCAGGAGCCACAAGTGATAGACCTTTCTTCTCATTGCTGATCATCAGAGAAGCATCTGTAATAAAAATACAAATGATCTTTTATAATCTTTATAATAATTCTGTAAAAATATAATCAAAGCCTTGTTTTTCTTCAGGTATTTTGTTGTTGTTGAAGAACCAAAACACACTGTATATTAACTAATTACTTTCCTTAAAATTTGCAAATATGGAATGTAGTTGTTGGCAGGAACTAGGGAAACATAATTTTAACTCTATGGCCTTAACAATCACTTTTGTATTAATTTTCCTTTGTAAATATTAACAGGTTCCTATTTATTTCAGGGAACAATAATGGAGTCCGCCAATACTTAGTATCACATTTTTGTAGATATTAAGGCCCTGTCTACACTTTAATGGAGTCAGGAGACTTGACTGCAACTTGGTAGTCACCTGATCCATTTATAGCAGTTACCTGTAACCAAGTAAATGATAATGGGATAAAACCCTGGACTCCCAAAATGTTAATCCAGTTTTGGAAATGTTTGGCCCCATCTATGTCCTACAGCTTTTAACTGTGTTATTATAACCAAGTTGGGTACAACTGTACTGTATCCAGCTCTCTTGATTGTAAACAAAGTTTCAATGTGTCTATTCATAGAACAAAATGTGTATGCATTGAGAGAACAGAATAGGTTCTGCCTAGTGGCTGACTTTATTCCTACAGTTCTCCATAATTTTTGTTAGTGTTCTGTTTTTATAAATATTTCTCTTGATTTTTTCTATTGATATAAAATCCCCAAATGTCACATATAAGTCAAGTTGGCAAAAAAGTCCCAAC
Source organism: Terrapene triunguis (assembly GCF_002925995.2). NCBI lineage: Eukaryota > Metazoa > Chordata > Testudines > Emydidae > Terrapene > Terrapene triunguis. The sequence goes on along the minus strand of NW_020664561.1, from coordinate 40,487,827 downwards.
ATATAGATATGGCAATTATAAGAAAAGCTATATTTGGAAAAGTTTCATCATATATGTGATCAAAACATTTGGGATAAAATAATACCCTTCCTCCAGTTCAGAACTTCTGCGAGTCAGAATCCTAAATGCCTACATATTTTAGAAAGGGAGCAGTGGGTCAATTAACCTCAACTGTCTCTTGCTTAACTTTTCAAAAGTTCCCAATTCTAGTCTGTCTTTATAAATGCTGATCTGCAAATATGTAAATAAATGCACAATTTGTAAAGAGTAAATATTACTCTTTAGCCTTAAGTACAAAGGTAAAAATGTTTGTTTCAAGCAATATCACTGCCAAAATGATAAAAATACCTTTACTGGAGTATATTTCTCTCTCTCCTGATACAACCTATGAGAAAGGGCTAAATGGACACCTACCAAAGTCAGATGTATATGTGATATTCTCCACTGGGGTTTCAACACCATTGACCATGAGGTTAAGAAGTCCATTTGCCGGATACATGTCAATTTCACTTTGAAAAGAGGAAAAAATGAATTTATATTCACACCATGTCCAGACTACAACCTCTTTCACTAAATATCCCTGATTTTAGCATTATCTTGTTTCAACATCATAGTTATCATAAATGCACATCACAGATGCCCATCCCACCTTTTGTGTGGGGTAACATCATGTTCTGTTTTGCCATCCATCTTATTCAAGATGCACATGAGGTATAAAGGGAAACACTGACACAACTCTGGGTGCAATATCACCAATGTAACGCTTAGGGCTTGTCTACATTACCCGCTGGATCAACGGGCAGCCATCAATCCAACGGGGGTCTAGTCTAGTCTAGACGCGATAAATCGACCGCTGAGCGCTCTGCCGTCGACTCCGGTACTCCATCAGGGCGAGAGGCGCAGGCAACGGGGGAGCGTCAGCCATCAATTTACCGCAGTGAAGACACCACGGTAAGTAGATCTAAGTATGTCGACTTCAGCTACGTTATTCATGTAGCTGAAGTTCCGTAACTTAGATTGATCCCCCACCCCCTAGTGTAGAGCAGGCCTTAGACAGAAGTCTCTTCTGCGTTACATCTGGATGGTGTGATACCTTTGCATTTCCAGTGTCAGGCCAGAAAAGGAGTTGGATGGAAACAAACTGGCCAAATCACAGTCCAGATAAAATGGATGTGGGGTTGATGAGTTGCAGAGTATGTGGCAGAGGTAACATCTGCTCCCTCCGAGGAAAATGTAGTGGGGAGTGCCCGTCTTTTTTTAGTGAAGTTTGCAATCTCGTACATCAAGTTTGCAGCAGAAGCTAAGAGTGTTTTATTCGAGGTGCTTTTGTCACTTCAGGACTGGATTATTGTAAAGAGTTTTAGAATTACTTACTGACTGCCAAGCTTGATATTAATTGCTTTAAGGTCAGCAGATTCTTCCGCATTCTTCATCATTACCAGGAACTTCAGTTCTGGGCTACAATCCTGGGCCAAGATGTGGTAGCAGTTTGTGGGCAGTGAGTAGTTAAACTGTACCTCATTGAAGGTTGTGATCTTGTCTTGGGAAACTGAGCAACGAGCTGGTAAAAGAAAACATGCCATAGAAACAAGTGAATATTTTCCTTTTCATAAGAGATATTTATTTAAATATAATATTTTATTTTGGCTCTCCATTTCAGTGAGACAACAGATGATATTTTTTTCTCTAAGATTACCTGGGATTTAGGCTACTCAGTGCCCATAATCTCTAAGCAAGGCATGAAATATATATTCCTCACATTTTAGCAACAAATGAGTTTTCTGACAATTCAAAATGTATCCGTTCAGATTTTCCAGAACAAATGATTAAAGTGAATTCATGGATTCCTGTGTAAATTTATCTTGACTCTTGCAGACAGACTGGATGTGAAACAACAGCAGTACGTGCACCAATGTGGAGTTCTTTGGAAAGTTTAATATTCTGATTTCCAATGTGGAAATAAATACTTTGGGGCTTCTGTGCACCATACATTATGTTCTCTACAGTTGGAAATGATTTAACATTATCATAATGAAAAAAATCACTAGAGAGCTATTTATTTCTTAATAAGAGAAAAACAATTCCATGTATTATCAGACAATGCTAAAATAATGATAGAGCCTGTAGAGCTTGTGTCTCTGAAGAGAGTGAACTGCTGACCTTTAAGATGCTCCAGGACTGCGGATGGTGCTTCAGAAAAGAAATTCCAGATCGGGGGCTGCAGTGCTGAGGCTGGTAGAGATGGCCCTACAGGCAATGATAACGGAAGCCAGAAGGCTCTGTTATAAATGGTCAGCTGAAAAGGAATCAGAAAACAGATTTAAAATAGAGTTCAGCAAGCTATTCACAGCAAATAATTTATCTGTTGATTTCAGCCTCTTTTCCTGTTTGTGAATTATCTGCGGGAGGACTTAGATTTTTACAAAAATATTGGTTTTTTTAAATTATTTGACAAATAGTTTATGTGAACATAATTCAACATATTCACTTCTCGTGAACTCTTCACCATGACTATTGCCAGTATTCACGCCTGCTATGTGATTGGTCACCTAAATCATATGGTATTGTTTCTGCTTTCTGAGTGGATAACTTCCAAACTCAAAAAGAGTTTCCAAGATGGCTGGACAAACACAGATTAACATAAGTATTCATGGCACTTTCTCTGAACAAATATCACCACATGAATGTCCTTGGAAAGAAAGTAAAAGTACCATAGACAACAGTGAATCAATATCATGGTTTTAATCTGAACTAATGTTTTCAAATACTTTTTTGGAATGCTCTAATAAAAAAAAAATATCGAAGTATTCTGTCGGGTGAAATATGTGATGGCATGATTATGCTGTATATTTACCTCAGGCAGTTTGGCGACAAAATCACAAGTCCTTGGAGAAGTTAGAGCCACAATCAACTTGGCCTGTTGAGAAGGATTTTTTTGCTGTATTTCAGAGTAGCCTAGTATATAGGCAGCTCCTGGGATGAAAGTGTAAAACCTTGAAAAAGAAAAACATGATTTAACGGTAAAGTTTACTCAGGTCCCTCAGGCACTCAAGTACTGGATATCTGAGGCATTGTCTATCTGACCATAAGTTAGAGGAGATATTAAGGACCAGCCCCTTTGTTGTGGCTGAGAGCAGATGATGAAGACAGCTGAAAAGTCCTCTGGTGTGGAGGAGCTCTTATGTGGCACAGAGCCAGCATACACAGCAACTGGCATAAATTAGAGCAGTCCCCAGGGCAACACAGGTCCACTTTGAGAAACAGTGAGCCATAATGGTCTCCCTGGCAGGCCCCAACCTCACTCCCTGCTTTACTGAACAAGAGCTTCGTGACATAGAGTATCTGGCCCTAACTTTTCAGTAACTTCTGCCTGGTATAGAAGGATTACCTTCCACTTGTACAGTATGGTAGGTTTGTACAGTAGATGGTTATCTTATACTCCTTAGGGGTCATTTGATGAGTTTCCAAACTCAAACAAATCAGAAATGAGAAAATAAAGAGACAGTCAATCAGTCAATCACTGGAAGCTCATTGCTGAATATGGATTTTCCCAGCTTAACTGGACACCATAAAATAAATTGCTGAAATGAAAGGGCAAAACCTCACCAGCTGGCAACTGATTTGACTCTTGAAGGAACTTTAGGCCACTCCAGTTTCACTTGAATGGCTGGGTGATCAGCAAACCGGCCAGTTACAAACTCTGAAGAAATCCTGTAGTCCTGGCAATCCTGGCCCCATTTCAGATAACCCTATAATGGAGACAAAAACATTCCATTTTTTAAAAAGTAAAACATACTTGAGATCGCTGTATTGTGGGTAGAATGGTGCGGTGTTATTTCTGAGTCTTACCGTTGCCTTGTGAGCATTAATGATTGAAGCATCAGCACAGATTTTCCATCTGCTTGATCCTGTGATGTTTGACACAAACACTTGTATCCTGGGTCTGGTGGAGTATAAATCTGTATATAGCACGAACTGGAAGCCTGCCAGCTTTCTGTCATTTCGAAGAGCACGAAGAATAACAGCCAGATCTGGTGCTTTACTGTCTCCCAAAAATTTAGGCTAAAGGCAAGTGAGGAAAAAAATGCCTCAGAACAATATTACAACAGAATTACTATATTATGTTAGCTTTTATTTACGGTACAAATAATATAAATAGAAAGTAAGAAGTTGACAAATGCATGTAATTTGACACATTACAGATATACAATCATATAATATACAATAAATAAAAATGTAATGGGCCAAAACTTGCAATGCTTATTCAGCCACAACTCCAGTTGGTATCAATGGGTGTTTTCACAAAGTGAACATTGAGTAAAAGCTGTGGGATTAGCCCAAATAATCAGCACAAGTGCATTTTTCTGGAAATAAAAAGAAGTGTCTAAGGGTACGTCCAGACTTCCCGCCGTATCGGCGGGTAGCGATCGATTTATCAGGGATCGATATATCACGTCTCGTTAAGATGCGATATATCGATCCCCGAACGCGCTCCCTGTCGACTCCGGAACACCACCGGAGTGAGCGGAGTCGACGGGGGAGCCGCGGCCGTCGATCCCGCCCCATGAGGACCCAAGGTAAATCAATCTAAGATACTTCGACTTCAGCTACGCTATTCACGTAATAATACCGGAATACATTAAATCAGCATGTTTTAGGTATACTGTTTGTTGTTAATACTCAGCACTAAGCTTTGGAGACAAGCTGTTTCTTTGTACCACCCTGCCTGTCTGTCTATATCACCTGTCATCTCTTGTCTTATACTGTATGCTCCTTGGGGTAGAGACCACCTTTTTGTTCTGCGTTTGTACAGTACCTAGCACAATAGGGTCCTGCTCCATGATTGGTCCTGCTCTCCAGGTGAAATAGGAGCAAGCAGTCCTGTGTTTCACAGAGTGTTGGAAGCATGTGGCCTGCTCCTGTTGGTGGCACAGTTGTGTAACATGGGAGAGGGAGGGAAGGTTTCTTGCACAGACATGTTTCTCCTGTGCTTGTAAACAAGAGTCAGCACAGTCTGGCTCCATGTGATTTAATATGGCAGCTACTTTTCTTTACCCATTAGCTGGACAATAATTGCAAGTTCATGCTAACACACTGCATACTGCATTTCTTGAAGACTAAGAAACTGACCCGGGAACCTGCTCTGTTGGTGTCTTCGCTGCTACTGGAACTAGAACTAGAGCTGGAGGAGGAGGAAGAGGAGGAGGAGCTGCTGCTGGTGGTGGCGCTGCTGCTGCCTGGGACTTCCTTTTTGGGATACTGCAACAATAAAAAAAAAAAACATCCTTAGTAGAGCAATTTAAGTTAGTTCATAGGAAGATGTTTGAAACGACAATGTAGAATATTCGTTTACAATGTTCTGCTAAAGCATATTCTAATTACCAGATTATTGTCAATAACCTTTAATCGTATTCCTTTTTAATATCTTTGGGTCTAACCCTACAAATTGTTGCTCACCCATAGATCTTCTTACCCAAGTAGTTCTTATGTATCTGAGCAGACCCATTGGGTTACTTGCATGAGTAAGAATTACTTGTATGGATAAGGCTTGTCAGGATCAAGCCATAAGTCAGGTTCACTTTTGCTCTCTATTTGAGACTATTTACACAGGAACAGTGCATTCAAATAGCACTTGTGCTTTACAAGCTCTTCCTATGGCTGCGTATAAAATAATACCAAAATCACTGCAACACAGCTAAGCTTTGGTTTGATATAAAAGAGTAGCACTGACTCAGTCCATTGCTCTTTAGGAATGTAGGGCCTGATCCCATGAACGGATGAACCACCACTTTTCATCTTACTTTCCTACTGGTCGCTTTACTTTCCATGAAACACTGATTGCAATGGAAATTGTTGCTATTGACTCCTCTTTGGATCAGGCCCTTAACAAGCATCCTTCACTGATACCGTGTTTGTCAATGAGGCTACGCTAGTTCATATCAGAAGAGAAGTTAGCCCAAGATGTCAAGTTATCAGAGCCTGTCAAATTATTTAAGTTCCTCATGGCAGGGATTTTGAGCTAAACTCATGAAGGGACTTAGGCGTGGTGGTGCCAGTGAGTGTTGCAACACCTAATTTTTATGCACTCTGTCACCTAGTGGAATCCTTAGGCCCGAGTTAGGTATGCATGCTCCTCTACAAGGCATGGGGAGAATTAGGTGCCTCAGAAAGAGATTCACAAACACCAGCCAGCTGAGTGGGGAGCCACCTAAAGTAGCAATAGGAAATGCCAGGGAGAGGGGCATGTTCGAAGCCCCACCTCTCAAAGATAGGTAAGTGCCTAACTTCACCTTGGATTCACAGCCATTAACCCTCACCTGGAGTTAGGCACCTAAGCCAGCTCTGCTCCTTACAAAAAACAAGAGAGAGAAAGCCTGCATTATAGCCAATAGCCCTGGAGCTGGGGCTGTTTTCAAATTCCTGCTCTGCCCAATTTGGGGCAGAGATTTGAATTTGTGTCTCCTACATCCCAGCTGAGTACCCTGACCCACAGGCTACAGGGTATTCCAGGGCTGGGCTCTCTCAATCTCTCCTGTAGAGCTGTTCCACTTTGTCTAAATAATTAAATGAACATTTGGAAGCAGTGACTTCGGCGTGCATCTCCCACATACCCAAGAGTGCCCTAGCCACCATCCACCCAGAATACCGAACATCCTGGCGGTCAGGACATGCTCCTGGGAGTTGGGAAACTTAGGTTCAAGTTTCTGCTCCAAATCAGGCAGGGGTTGGGGGGATTTGAAATAGGTCTCCCAGATCCTAGCAGTGCCCTGGCTATTGGGTCTTATGGGGGATGGACACACTCTTGCTCCTCTTCCCACATGTGGTCACCCCGGCTGCCTTTGATGGGAGAGGTATGCAGAGCACACTTATCAGGCCCTGCTGGGGAGATAGATGAGGGGCTGCCTAGTTTGAGAATCTTGCTGGGTGTGAGCTAGGACACCGAACATCTCAGCAATGTCGGATTTAGGCAGGTTTGTGCATGCCCACTGGTGGAAATTCAGGCACCTACAGGGCAAGGCAGCAACTGAGTGTGGGGGTTTGGGGATTTCAGTGGCACTAAATGTTGCACTTAGGCACCTAAAATGAGAGTTAAGGTAGGTCTACACTGCAATTAAGCACCCACAGCTGGCCCAGATCAGCTGCCTCAAGCCCGGAGGCTGGGGCTACACAGCTGTTTAACTGTGGTGTAGATGTTCGGGCTCCAGCTAGAACTTGGGCTCTGGGACCCTTCCCCTCACTGAATCCCAGAGCCTTGGCTTCTTATATTTCTACAAAACACTGGGACATATTTAGAAACTGTAAACATTATAAAGACTGGTTTCAGAGTGGTAGCCGTGTTAGTCTGTATCAGCAAAAACAACGAGGAGTCCTTGTGGCACCTTAGAGACTAACAAATTTATTTGGGCATAAGCTTTCGTGGGCTAAAATTAATGAAGTGTTTTTTAGCCCACCTGATGAAGTGGGTTTTAGCCCACGAAAGCTTATGCCCAAATAAATTTGTTAGTCTCTAAGGTGCCACAAGGACTCCTTGTTGTTTTTGCTATTATAAAGACTGTAATACCAATTATTTTCCTTCACAAAGGTAGTAATTCCCATGTGTGTTCTTTCAGGATTTTATTCTACCCATGTCAAGTCAGATGCAATGAGTGAAGAAAACTTACCTCCTGTGTATGTGCTGACTTGAAGCGATACTGATAGATCTCTGGAGTTCTCTTTGAAAATGATAAAAGTAGAAAGTTGAAGAGCCTTACATAGAAGAACCTGCTTTCTGTAATTGCATTGAAATGTGCAGCACTGGAAGTAAGTAAGGATTTCAGACTAAAAAACAACAGTATAAATCTTGAAATGTTTAAATAGAAAAATTAATGCTCCTAAATTAGCAGCCCCTGGAAATTCCACCAGAGAATTAAGACTAAAACACGCAACAGCAAAACCCATTGAGAGAGAGACCAATAAACCAACAAAAATTGGTGGCCTAGTTCTGGTGGCCTGTAGCAATATCTCAGACAAAGCAGTGGAAACCCTGAAGATACTGTACAGGGGTCACCTGAGACAGGTGGTTGCCTGGTGGAAGTGGGGTTCTCAGTGCAGTTTTCACAATATTGGACCAGTGTATTCTGTAGTATCAATTCATAATTTCCTGATATACAACACAAAGCCACCTGCTATCCGAAATGTAACTCACGCTGACTTTATCATCATCAGCACCACCATGCAGTCTAGTGACACACATACGTTACCTGTGTTTTGGAATACTCGCTATCGCTGCTGCTGCTGCTGCTGCTGCTGTTGGGCTCCCTGACGAGTTGATGCCTGCTTCCAGGTCGAGGTGCTTTATTGCTGCTGCTGCTGCTGCTGCTGGTGCTGTCACTGCTACCACTGTCGCTGCTGCTGCTGCCACTGTCGCTGCTGCTGCTGCTACGGCTGCTGCTGCTGCTGTCACTGCTGTCACCGCTGCTGCTGCTGCTGCTTTTGCTGCTGCTTTTGCTGCTACTACTGCTGCTGCTCTCATCTCTGTTTCTAGGTTGTAATGTTTCGTCTTTCGGATCTTGATTTCTGACCTTCTTACCAGAAGGGGAGGGAGAAGAGGAGGAAGAAGAGGAGGAAGAAGAAGAGGAGGAAGTGTCGGCGGATGAAGAAGATGAACTAGATGGATATTTAGCATTGGGCTCTACCCGGAACTCTGTCATCTGGGTCTTTCCTTTCTTGTACCGCTGAGTTCTATTTGCAACCTGCAACAGCATTTCAAAGAACGATGCTGGTGATTAGATACATCAAAAGAAATAATTGTTACTATTTTATCTTATTGCTATGATTATTAAATAAGATGGGGTGAAAAAATAACCGTGCCCACTTATTTAGGCTGAAATTCATCCATGTGCAGAGGGCCAACATCAGGTCTATGCACCACCCAAGTTCCACTCAAGCCTTTGATGTTGACTTACACACACGCCTTTCATTTGAAATTGTACCCTTCTTACTAACTTTATTCTCCATTTTCCATGCAGATATTCCATAATGTATTTTAAAATCGTTGCTTTTTATTTGTTTAAAGAGGGTTCCTGCCCCATACACCCTCAACATCTCAAAGTCAATTACCTTAAACACATTTTCAATTCCTAGGATCTTCTTCAGTTTCATTTGAACCACGTCATCTGGAGATGAATCATCTTCTTCCTCGGACTCTAGGGTTACCACTTGGATTATTTTGAAAGCTGCTCTAGATCCTGCCTGAATCTCCAGCTGTATTTTGTCTATAGCTGCATCTGTAGGGGCTACACACCAGATACATCCATTAGGAGATATACTGCTTCAGCTGTACTGACATGGATAAACAGAAAATCTTGTATTCAATACTATACCTGGTTTCAAAACTATTTTAGCTTCATGTTCTCCAATTAATCGGTGAAAATATGTATTTTTTAAAACAGAGGCATCTCGTGATCTCCTGTAAAAACAGGCCTGACAACCAAAACGAGTCACTTTGACACAAATGGCTTGAGTATATGTTTTTCCTTCTGCACTGTGGTGAAGTTCCTGCTCAGGACCATAGGAATATTTCTTAGGTAGGATGTCAGAAGCCTCTCTTTGCTGCATTAAACATGAACACATTAGTACACTGGTAGCATTTCACAGACAAGAAGTACAAATATCACCATGCATATAGTACAGAGAAAATAAATATTAATATACAAACATAGAAGAGGTAGTTACCGTCACGGCACCTTCTCTCGAAGTTCTTTCAGATGATTTGAAATGCTCCTTCAGAATATTTGATCCAGTACCTTCTGGGAGTACTGGAATCTTCTTCACTGTGCCTGGTTCCCCTATATTTCTTGATACAGCAAAAGCCTTATGCCTGTGGGATTATGCATGAAATATTATTTATAAGTAGCTCCAAAGGGCTGTTGGATGGATTTAATCACATCTCTATTAATGTCTCTATTTTAAGAGTCATACAGTTTTGAACACTGAACTGTAAGAGCCAAATAAATATTTATAAATGCATTTTTGCAGCCTAATAACATGACTTAGAAATCATTTGGTTCTAGATGAACTGCAGGTTGGTACAAGACAATGGGTAACATTTTCAAAACCCATTTGACTTAGGTTCCTGAGTGCCTAAGGGCTTGCCTATACGAACAAGCAGGGGTGTACACTGCCTCTCACGAGCCTGCTGTGTGCTATGGGTCTGTGTGGACCCTGCTGCTGGGCACTGAAAGTTCCTTAGTGCACTTTGATCTACCCACCCTTTGAAATGGGAGTAGATTAAAGTGCACTAAAGATCTTTTCGTGCACAGCAGCAGAGACCGCACAGACAGTTAGTGTGCAGCAGACTAGTGCAAGGTAGATTTACACCCTAGCGTGCCATGAACTAAGTATTCATACAGCCAAGCCCTAAGTCACTTTTGAAAGTGGGAATTAAGTTTCAAAGTGATTTAGGTACTTTTTGAAAATTTTATCCCATATTACAAAAAAAACCTAAAACCCAAACAAAAGAAATCATGAATTACATTGCACAAAAGTGGTGCAATGTAACTATGAGTCACATGTATCCTTGATCATGTGAAATGATTATACTGCTTATTGTGTTGGAAGGTTTCACAAACCAATAGATTGCACACAAAAAATATTTTAAATGACAGAAATTTAACAACTCTACCTTCCCATCGCTATCTCAGTCTCCTGTTGGCATGGGGTTGTTCCAAACTTAAAACTTTTTTCCTTCATGTCTATCTTGGCATCAAATTTCAATGGAGCTTGTACACGGAGTTTGGAGTGAATTTCAATAGAAGACTGAAAGTATTCTGTGTTGATTCCCATCATTGCCACTGTGTTAAAGTAGATACTGAAAGAGAGTGAAATTGCCACAGATAAGCAAACAGACACTGTATCTAGCCACTGCTCTTTAAGAGGTAGAACTCCTTTTCTATAGAAGTCTCTGTAAATCTCAGAAAGATAAAAATGAGAACACTTTCCTTACCTTGGGCTGATGTCAGCACGAAGTTGCAAGTTGGATTCATACAACTGTGAAGGTCTAAAATCACCAGATATAGGAGGGGACAGCTTTACATCAACTACAAGAGACCGAGAAAAAAAGTAAAAGATGGTAAAAGTAAAAATAAATGAGTAAAGATAAAAGGTTCTCATAACAGATTATTAATGAAAATAAAAGCCAGGGTGATAAAAGCAAAGTCTTGTCCTGAATTAAAAACTGGATAATCAATAAGAAACTCAGAGATGTAGTGAACAACTACTCCTCAGAGTAGAGAGACATTAGCAGTCAGGAACATGAAGGGTACATACTAGAACTAAGGCTAGTTCAGGGCTGCCCGGGGGGGGGCAAGTGGGGCAATTTGCCCCGGGCCCCACAGGGGCCCCCACAAGAATATAGTATTCTATAATATTGCAACTTTTTTTATGGAAGGGGCCCCCAAAATTGCTTTGCCCCAGGCCCCCTGAATCCTCTGGGTGGCCCTGGGCTAGTTAATTTATTATATTTATTAATGATTTGCAGGGGAAGTGGTGAGCAAGCTGGTGACTTGTACTGATGTCACTAAGTTGTTTCTATGTGTAGAAATCATAAAAGATTCCAAGAAAATCCAGGAAGACTTATATGTGTTGGTGAATTTGATGGCAGGATGGTAGATGATATTCAGATTGGATAAATGGAAGATGATGAACACTGATAAATATAGGTCCTGATTCTGCTCTCAGTTATACCACTGTAAATCAGAAACAACTCCACTCAAGTCAATGGAGTAACCAGTTAAGTGGGATAAGAATCAAACATCATCTAAAATGCTTACATATGCTGATCAGCCCTTAACTTCCAAAATTCATTAAAGGAAAGAAATAAAGGAGCCCAGTTGGATACCTCAGTGAAGAAACTGGGCCAGTGGGCAGCGAATGCGATATTTGGGGATAGAAGTTATTGCAAAAGTTAATGATATGATATTGAACAATGGTATATGCTCTCCTTTGGAGGCAGGTGTTCAGCTTTAGCCTGCTCGTTTTAAGAGAGACTAAAAATATCCAGAGATGGGCAACAAAGATAGCAAATGATATCATAAGACCTACATACAGTGAGCGGCTGCAAAAATTAGGCCTCGAAAAGAAAAGAATTAGAGGGGACAGTAAAGAGGTATTTAAATTTACTGTTACTCAAAGGTAAGGTCCCTCTCTTTGACACATTACCATCATACAGGACAAAAAGGACCACTCAATTCAGTTAATGACAGGCAAGTTTAAAGCAAAGGAAAATGTCTCTTCACCCACAGTGTAGTCAGTTTGTGAGATTCACTGCTGCAGTGAAAGAGAGAGTCAAATAATACTGTCTAATTTAAAACTCTTCTGCATAATCTTATGATCACTAAATATCCCACCACCCGTTAAAACCAACATGTCTAAAATGGAACTGCTCGTGTCCCCTTGCAAGCCCTCTACTCCGGCTCCCGTCCCTATCATTACTGGCAATTCCACGCAGTGACTACTGAGCCATCTTCAGTTCCTCTCTCTCCACGTTGGTACTAAATCTGCTGCGTGTTTTTATGCATCACCTTCAGAATCCACCCATTCCTCCCCATTCCTATAGCAAAATCTCTTGTCCAGGTTTTGGTTATTTCTGACCTTGCGTACTGTCACCTTCTTCTCTTTGGTTTTTCAGATTCTTACCTCACCCTCTCCCTTTTCTGTCCATCCAAAACACTGCAGCAAAAATCATCTACCTTGCCTGCTGCTGCAACTATGTCCCAACCATCTGTAAATATTTTCACTAGCTCTCCTTCCTCCCTTTCTGTCCTGGCTTTCAAGGCTCTACATAAATTAGTCCCTCCTACCTTTCTGTTCTCATAACTTTTCACTCCACTGCCTCCTAATTTGTCTCCCATCCCATGGTTTGATCCAATATAGCTAATCTTATGTTCTCAAGCTCACCACGGGCCGTTGCATGTGCCAGAGCAGTAGTATATAAACTGTATTCCAATGGCCAACCAACAGTGATAGGGACGATGTGCCGAAATTCTCCTGAATATAATGGCTGAACCCATCGTCCTGCAATGCCATTTTGGATTTGATGGATCACTCTCTTCAGCCATGTGTGTCTGTCTGCTGGTCCAGTCACAAGCTACAATGTAACAGAGATACAGCAGGTTAGACGAGGAGATAAAGCTGCCAAACACTTCAGACAAAATTAGGGGGAGTGCGTACCTTCATAGCCTGCTGAATGAGATCCTTGTTGATGTCAGCAAAGGTCAGCTCTTGGCCTAATAGTTTGAAGTAAGCTGATAACACAGGGTTTTCTGAAGGCAACTCCCTCCATCCCAGCAGCTAGGAAACAAACAAACAAACAAACAAACAAACAAACAAACAAACAAACAAA